>NC_087138.1:10305000-10605000 GCF_030705265.1 Helicoverpa armigera | reverse complement strand
GCTCCGGAGCTGTCGTTGCTCACAAGATCGCTTACTCGCCCGCTTACTTCTCCTCGACCGTCGTTCACGTGACCTGCTACGACGCACGGCTGGAGTTCTGGACCTCGGCTGCGTCCTAGCATTCCTTTCCTGCTGCGAACTGTTTCTGTCCACATGCCTGGATTTTTGCCTGTGCTTCGGCATTATTCCCAATTGTATTGCCTGAAACTTACGATTGTGTGTATTAGATACTTCATAATTAACTTTACTAACTTACATCTGTAGGCGTATTTTGCATGACTTTTGGTATGTTCATGTGCGAGTATAACCTCAGGGAGTAGCCCTGGCAAGGTTATGTGCATGTGTATGTGCGTACATGTGAGTATAACCTCCAGGGAGTAGCCCTGGCAAGGTTATGTGCATGTGTATGTGCGTACATGTGAGTATAACCTCAGGAGTAGCCCTGGCAGGGTTATGTGCATGTGTATGTGCGTACATGTGAGTATAACCTCAGGGAGTAGCCCTGGCAAGGTTACGATGCATGTGTATGAGCGTACATGTGAGTATAACCTCAGGGAGTAGCCCTGGCAAGGTTATGTGCATGTGTATGTGCGTACATGTGAGTATAACCTCAGGAGTAGCCCTGGCAAGGTTATGTGCATGTGTATGTGCGTACATGTGAGTATAACCTCAGGGAGTAGCCCTGGCAAGGTTACGATGCATGTGTATGAGCGTACATGTGAGTATAACCTCAGGGAGTAGCCCTGGCAGGTTATGTGCATGTGTATGTGCGTACATGTGAGTATAACCTCCAGGGAGTAGCCCTGGCAAGGTTATGTGCATGTGTATGTGCGTACATGTGAGTATAACCTCCAGGAGTAGCCCTGGCAAGGTTATGTGCATGTGTATGTGCGTACATGTGAGTATAACCTCAGGGAGTAGCCCTGGCAAGGTTATGTGCATGTGTATGTGCGTACATGTGAGTATAACCTCAGGAGTAGCCCTGGCAAGGTTATGTGCATGTGTATGTGCGTACATGTGAGTATAACCTCAGGGAGTAGCCCTGGCAGGTTATGTGCATGTGTATGTGCGTACATGTGAGTATAACCTCCAGGGAGTAGCCCTGGCAAGGTTATGTGCATGTGTATGTGCGTACATGTAAGTCTTGATAACACTGTCGTGATAAAACGGAACGAACAAACCAATGAAACTCTGTTTACACTTGCATTTCATGAACATAAAATTATTTATAATACAACTACACTAGTTTAAACGATAATCTAGTTAGCTGTACAATGGGCAAAATCCTTCTTCACATTGCCAGTAGGTAGGCAGATTAGAAAAAAAACAAAAGTTTTACTTACGTTTTCACTTCTGTGGACGTGGTAAGTAGAACTTTTAGTTCTACTTTTATCCTGGCTTCTGATATGTGAGGTTCTTGATAAAGTAAACTCCTTTGTCGTATGTGTAAACTATTTATTACAGTACAGCGTTTGTGTAGCAGAGGGTACTAAGTTATCGAGACAACTGACAAGTGACGACTGAGCTTTTTCTCAGCATTTCCCGCCTTAAATAACCTTGTCGATGACAGTTGGTATTCTGTACAAAAAAGATTTAAAGCGGGAAACGAGTAACTACCACAAAAGTGTTGCCAGTTACAAAAATATAAAAGCATATTGTGACGTTATTAATAAATCATTTTACAAGAACTATTTGTAAATTTAAAATAATATTTATAAATTTAGCCTAACACATATGACATATTGTCAGTAATTTCGTAATTGTTAATTAAAATACAGAAAAATGTGTGTCTGTTTAACTTTTATAACACTAGAAACAGATTCCGTTGTTGGAACACAAAGCAGAAAGTTAAGTTTAAATTCAGATAGAAATTGCCGAAGTACTAAGCACGTTCCAAAAAAACTAATGATTATGATCGTTTTTTGTTTCTCTTTTATTCACAATTTGATCTGAAAATTACCCTTACTGCAGCTCAAGTTGCTCAAGTAGTGTTGCTAAGACGTCAAGGGCGTTCGCAGCGGAAGATGGTTGAAACTTTAAGTGCACCGCGTACTTGTAAAAAATATGAATAGAAAATGTATGATCAGACTGGCCTTTACACAAGAAGATCAGAAAGTGGCAGTGTAAGGTGTTCGTCGGCGCACGACGACCGATTTATCGTACGTGCAATAATGAAAAATCGGTTTCTCACTGCGTTAGAGATACGCCAGCCTTTGCAAACAGCAAGAAAAGTCAACGTCCGTAAGCACACAATAAGAATTAGGATGGAGGAACGGGATCTGCGTGCTCGAAGACCAACTCGTGGCCCGGAACTTCTCCCGCACCATCGCAAAGCCAGACTTAGGTTTGTAAGAGAACATGCAAATTAGACGCATGACCAATGGAGTAAAATTTTATGGACCGATGAATGCAGAGTCATCTTAAGAGCTTCAGACGGCCGTGAACGTGAATGGAGAATGCGCGGAGAATGATTTCTTCCCACCACTACCAAGCAAACAGTCGGTTTTCATGGTGGGTCCATCTTAGTTTGGCGAGGCATAAGTTCAGAAGCCCGTACTGAATTATTGGTTTTCGAAAGTCGTCTGACAACAGTGCGGTATATTGAAGAGATCCTTCAAAATCATGTTTTACCCTGTCAAGGATTCATAGGAAGTGAAGAATTTTGTTTAATGCAGGACAATGCTCGACCTCACACAGCTCTTTGCGTCGATCGATTACTTGTTCGAGGTCGGTATTCAAAAATTGGACTGGCCTGCAAGAAACCCAGCCATGAATCCTGTAGGACATGTCTGGAACATGCTTAAAAAACAGGTCCGAGCAAGTCGTAACCCACCACGAACTCTCAGTGAACTGAAAACCGCGCAGGTAGCTGCCTGTGAGGAGATCTCTCAGGTGGAGATAAAAAACATCATCCAGAGCATGCCAGATCGTATGCAGGCAGTCATCAGATCAAGAGGAAGAAACACCTATTATTAAAATTCGATAACTTTCTGTTTTGTTAAAAATGTTGAATTTAAAAGTTTATGGTGATTATTGCGATAAAGGACTCTATTTTGTAACTCAATGAAACTTAATGAAAATCCTCACAATTCTGTTGTTTGTTAGTCATTTTCTTTTGGAAAATGAGTAAATTAAACAATTTTAAAATAAAAATTCCGATTTTTCATTTAAATAATGGTTATAAGGCCCAAATGTGCTTGGGCCAGATTCCGTGCCGCTGAGTGTATTATTCTCTTACATTACCTTAAGTCTTAAGCACTCATTGTAAAAAAAGCAAAAAAATTATAAGGAGCAATAAAGGGGAAAAGTTTATAGTAATCGTTATCACCATTAGCATATAATAAAAAGTATATCAAATAGAATTAAAATTCAACATGTTTGAAAAATGTCCTTTTGTAGTTAATTGGATGTTTATAAGGGCGGGCGCACAGTTGGCAGTTGTTCACCTTTCGCTACAGATAACACATGGACGGACGCGCGGACCTGCGCTGACAACTCGATATTTACATTTCCTATCTATTGATGCACCTTGTTATGGTACAGATAGGAAATAAATTGTGAATAGGCGTAGAGAATAAACAAAAAATATTATATTAGATATAATTTTTATATTGGATGCAAACGTAAGGGCGTTTTAATTGAGTTATTTTTTATCTTCTATTAATCAATTACTTACTAACTTACAATAAGTGCTAATTTCTAACACAAAAACTTACTGGTCCACTTAACCCCATACTTACATATATTTTTTGCTCCAATTCTACATACAAATTCTACATACTGAAAATAAAAACCATCTTGACTGCACGATTATGCACTCAGTACACGGCAGGGGCGCGGCGTTTTTTCGCGTGTTGTCGCGACTCTTGCCGTCACCGCGCGCCCTAATGGCGGGGCTTGTCACGCGCCCGGGCCCCTTATTTACGGGGCCCGATAACCATCGCGGGGCCAACCTGCTTCGGCCCATACACAAAAACGTCAGCGGAGAACTAAATTAACTTTACGAGGTTATTCTCTATAGAAGATTTATAGGGAATAGATGTTAATTGTTTGTTCTATTGGTTTTGCATTGTTGCGCTATTTTATTGGTTTTTCTATTGCTGTAGTTTTTGTAATAAATCAAGATATTTGCGGCAATAATTTCAAACGATAGTTTAATGTCTGATAAAGCCGTAACTACAATACTTAATAAATTATTTCATTCTTCTGATTCCAAATCAATAGTAGTTCACAACATAAATAAAAATCACCCTTTGAAGAAAATAACCATTTTTTTAAACCCAAAACAACATTAAGTCCTACATAATTTCATCTACAATTTCGCTTAATTCTCCCATAATGGTATTATAGGAAATAAATCAAATGAGCGGTACACATGCTGGCTCCCAGGCGCCCTGCTTCCCTGGTGTCGTGACAACCAGCCATTACACTCTAATGATGTGCCCGTGATGCATCCCGCTGGAGAAAATACTTTAATTCGTGTACCAATGTGTGTTACACGATTTGAATGGTGATTTTGTGTACCTATAATGTCTAGTGTAGAACATTTGTTTTGGCTGCCGTGTGGTCTCTATTCAATCTAGTTGTATTTTTAACATATTTATAACAGCCTCAAGATTTTGTTCTATTTTATATGGTTTTTTCTCGTACAATCATCAAATTCACATTACCGAGCGTGTTCTATCTGCAACATCTTCAATAATTATGGGGTTTTGTGATAACAGCAGTGGTTAGGGGGAGATAGACAGACGTAACGCATTCACGCATAACTTGTGAAGATTTAAAACTCTAGAGATTTTTTTCCCATATTGGAGTTGTGATTGAGGCAGATATGCGGTTTTTTAGTTAATTGTTAATACTAACTAACTTGTAGACAATTATAATTCTATCCTAAGATCCTTAGATGAAGTTATCCCATCCCCAAAAATGGTATGCTAATATTTCAGAAAAACTATCCTGTTTTTTTCCGTTCTTAGTAACCCAAAATAAAACAACACCGTTGTTTATTCGAACATCATTCTATGATATAAAGCTTTGTAGTAGGGTATCCGATGTTCGAGGGGCGGTTGACAAATTGCGTTACAATTGAAGTGGACGTTTACACTCGCACCCTCCTATAGATTCCTGCTACCCTAGTACCACAGAACTTGGAAAACTATGATATTTATGGAAAAAAAACAATTCTGGTGTGTGTGATTTACTTTTAAACATAGGTACATAACATACGTGTAGAAAATACAAATTATTGATTTTAATAACAAACACTGTCGTAGACAATGCATCATTTTCTACACACATACAAACACGCACATCTACTTATTTTATGGCTAATGACATATCATCTATTAGAATTTTCCTAAGAACATTAAAATAAATACATACCTTAAAATAAACTAAAGTTGAAAATAATGCTTATCAGAATTTTGTGCACATATTCACCACCATTTTATCAAGCGATGTTCCGTGGTGTTGTATTGTCACTTGCCGTGAGGGGCGCTCAAGCACTCTTGATACGAGTGGATAATGCCGTGTTTGTTTGTTCAAAGTATTTGTAGTGCTTTAATGACGATTTGTACTCTGAAGGGGTGTAATAAACTAATGGGGCGTTAACAACAAGCATAGTTTTGGTTAGAAATCGGAAAGAGTGACAGAATACCTCTAGAATTTTATTTAAGCCCGGAACTTAGGACCAAAACTCAGTTGGTGTTGTAATCTTTTGAACTTGAAAGCTCTACATAATAAAGATCTAGTCTCTCGCAAACTATCAACACATTCAAAGGTTAAAAGATTTATGGTAAACTTTCCACAAGTGATAAAAAAGGCCACTTTTAATACTTTTGCAACAAAACTTTTCTTTTTCGTAATCAATAAAAAAACATTAATGGCTCCATCATTTCAATCAAATCACATTATCCTCTCAGACCATCGTCATCGATGTAAACAAAACCAAATTAGTAGTCACATTAACAGCACATGTCGCGTTTCTCATTCACAATGGGGTCCCATACAAACGCCATAAGAATCAGTGCACGGCCGCGCCAATCCATCTCGAGTGCCAATTAACAGCCCTATGCATGCATGCTCATTGTATGGGGATACACGTGCTGTTTTTTGTATGAATGCGCCTTTTTCTGTTGTTTATAATGGAGTATCGGGTGGTTAAGTAATTTGTTGTTTGTTTTGAAAGGCTGCTGTTTAATGAAATGCTTCGTTTTATCTAATAGCCAGTCAGAATCATCCCGTTCTGTTCGTAGAATTTATTATTAGTAAAATAGTTTTAAATGGGTATACAATTATACATACATGTATCCAAACATACATGCATCTGATGTTATTATTGATGAGATAAACGATGGGAAATCAGGCTGTTTTAACAGCTGTTGGAGTTGAAGATCTATTGAATCCTTATCGTTGTCTAGAAGTTTAACTTTTGCTTCATCTATCATGTTGTATCATGCATACAGTTTGCATGAGTCAATGCCTATATTTTTATCAAGTCATCAAATTCTTGATCGTAGACGCCTACTACCAGATACCTTGTTGATCACTAATCACCAGACAGTAATAAATCTGTTATCACTCATAAGTATGCCGTAATTAATTAGGGCGTTAGTCGACCAGACAGTGTGGGTAGACTATCTGACAAGTGATGAGAGCAGCTTGCAACACTCGCAGTTGCATCCAGTGCTGTGCATTTAGGCGCACTGCCAATTGCACCTCCGCTGATGTTTAGATTTACGACCGAGGAAGTGACGGTCACATTGTAATTGTCAAGCTGGGGGTTATAGACTTTGGTACGAGTCTGACTATGTCTGAATGTAGACTGTAGGTCAGTTTTGTCAGAATGGAATCTTGACTCTACAGACGTGCTTGCAATTTTTGGACTGTAATTTCTTGCAAATGATTGTTCATTCTATTCCATATATCATCGAGTCTTTAGAAAATAATATAAAAATACCTTAATACATAAACAGAAGTCCGAAAGAACATGCGACGACATTATTTAAAACAACTTTTGTACAGACATAAAAACAATATAACAAGCGTTACTCTCACTTGATTTACACAATTATTGTGCGTATAAATTAATACTAACGAACTTTTTACGACTGCATGTTCGTACGTTTACGACACACGGTATTCGGTAACTCAGGACTATTCTTGTTTTTCAACGCCATCTCGCGGACGGTTTTACGACTAAAGTACCTATATACTTGTGTTTGTATCTTAATCGGTCCTAAGATATGGGTGACAGTGTTTTTAATTGTTTATTTCTTGTTTAACTGGTTTAGGTTTTGTTTGTTTGTCGCTAATGAGGTTTGCGAAAACTGGTCGCATTTTTGTGGGTTCAATGTTCCTTTAGCTTTTATGCGTTGCTATAAAACTACGTAATCTTGACTCATTGTAATCGTATGTTAGCTCACCTTCCTAGTTTGTGGCAGATATGTCTTTGAAGATGTTTTAGACATTTGCGATAAAAATATCCCAAAAGTTCCACTATAGTTTTCTATCAATAATACTCCCTTCAAACGAAGAGTCTAAGACTATAAAATACGCGTTTATGTTCAAAAATGCACCCCTATATTTTGATATAGATACCTTATGACAAAGGGTATTCTTGTTGGTAGCTTCTATAACTTAACTAACAGTATCCTTCTCCCCTCGTTCCAGGTGTTGAAGTACTGCGAGCACCTGCACGGCAAGTGGTACTTCAGCGAGATCCGCGCCATCTTCTCGCGCCGCTACCTGCTGCAGAATGTCGCCATCGAGATGTTCCTCGCCAGCAGGAGTGAGTATACCAACCTATTCCTCACTTACATATCTCATTTACAGATTTTTAAGAACATATGTGACCACGTGTTAGTTCCATAAAAAAAAACTGAATTTTATTAAGCCAAGGATCTATGAGGAAACATAGATATTTATTTAAATTGTAAACGAAGGTAACTTTAAACCGATGCACTGTTCGTATCGCAGACGCAATAGTTAAACAGTCGCCGTACACAAGAAGTGTACAAGAAAAGCATAACTAAATAACTGTCTTTAGACAGATATGTAGGTAGAAGAAAGTAGGAGAGACTTATATCTAAATTATTTTAAAGGTATGTTTTTTTCTATATTGGTCCAGTCTGTGGCTTTCTTTTTGCCTATAATGACTCCTAAAAAAATCGAGGCATGCTCTATTCTAAGAGTTACATTGCAAGGTTAATTGGTATACTTAATGTGAAGCAGTGTTTTGCACGCGAGAGTAATGGCACAAGGCAGCATCCCCACACTGCACACTATCAAATACATCTTTGCAGTTCTGGTTTCCTGGTACTTTTGGTTCGACCAACACAATTGCAAACTCCTATTGCTAATTTAATAGCAATGTGCACTAGGTGTATTTGTTACGATTCTTTCTTTCCCAGAAGTTAAAAAAAACTGCATATCTAAGGACCAATTTTTCATCAGCCATAATCTATATCATTCATCAGCACCTAATGTCCCAATTCTGGACTTATCACCTTTTTCATCACCCATGGGTCACACGGATTGGTGATTGCAGACCCACCCCCACCGGTGATGAGCTGCCCATCACCAGTGATGTGACAAAGAGAGCAATTGCACGTAATATATAAGGTATTCTCCATGTTTCAGCGTCGATATTCTTCGCGTTCCCCGACCAGGCCACCGTGAAGAAGGTCATCAAAGCACTGCCCAGGGTCGGCGTTGGCATCAAATATGGCATTCCTCAGTCCAGGTTAGTGATAGTCTAATAGTTTTTCACTACAAACAAAGTAGGTGGATGATATTTTACAAAATAATGATAGTAAAAATTTGGATATGGTAAAAACTAAGCCAAGATTAGAAAACTCCTAGCTAGACAAAGAATGTGCTGCCATCTATCAAATACAACGCGAACTAAAAAGGCTTTCAAGTTTTCCTTGAGAGCACAAAACTGGTTGTGAAAAGTCGATTATGTTTCTCCGTATGTTATGTAGATGGCGCTACCTATGCCATTGATTGGTTGATCATGGTTTTTTGGTTGATTAGTTTTTAAAAGGTAAGGTAAAAAGTTTACGACGTTATTCTTAAACAGTCCATATTGAATGCTGTTTAGAGATTATTTACCAATTATGTACATGTTTTTTCCTTATTTACTGGCTGTTAATATGATTCCAATTACTTCGTGAGAAAACTATTTAGTACATAAAATTATAATGGTTATCAATTGGTTCAGTAATTTTAGCAACAGATTGTGCAGACATATTCAAATAATTAATTACGTAAGGAAATGTTTAGGTAAAGAGAAAATTAAATATTTATCTTCCTCTTGCTAATGGAATTACTATCTACCGATGTTTTCTCGGTGAGCTAACATATCTGCACTTGAACGTTGACCTCATTTCATCGGTACATAATATTATCTTATCGTTATGCAGGTCAATAGATACTTGTATAAGTATAAATAAAACAAACATTGTAAACAATTCACTCCTTTATTCACACTTCATCACAGCATTTATCTTTCATTTATAATTATGTAAGTCCACCCATTTTTATAATAAAAACATTCAGTCACCCTGTATGCAGTTCATTCTCTTTAGTGTTAATAGATACGTCTAGTTCTTCTATGAGGAATAAATAGTAATGCTTATCGTATAAAAATACTCATCTACCTAACTGTAAGGTATAAAAATAGTAGTTACTTTATAAATCACTTCAGTGCCTCGATTTTGTTACACCAATATTTGTACTTAGAACTAGGCAAAACTCGATATACCTATGTCGTCACCTTGTATTAAAATTATTTATCACTAGTGGAATGTAACATCATCAAAACGTTAAAAATCATCCTAATTAATACTGATCACAAAACTTCACAAACAATACAATATTAAAAATAGTTAACTATACAAATTCATTGGTAACTTATTCATTTATATCTAAAAGTACTAGGCTAGCATAAGACGGCGAAGATCATTCGCGGTGGTCTGTAGTCTTCTTGCATTCGTCCAGCGTCCAATTCTTTTCTAAAGAAACTGTGGCTCCGGCGCTGTGTCGCCTCTGCACGGGCTTGCCTTCCATTGTGGGTGGCTTCTCTTTCGTGAAACCAACTTCTGGATCTATTTCTTTCTTGTCATCATCAAATTGCTTCATAATTTCAGTCAAAGTTTTTCCTTTAGTCTCCGGAAGGAAAAAGTAACAATAGGCCGCTCCCAGGAGCGCACAGCCACCGAAGAGGTACAGTGTACCGTTACTAGTTAACAAGTTTTCTAACTGAGGGTATGTCTTAATATTAAAGAAGATGAGAATGTATGCACAGCAGGAGGTGGCTCCTGACATGACCCCTCTTATGTCATGAGGGTACAGTTCCCCGGACATTATCCACGGAAGTTGTAAGAACCCGACCATACTGAATGACACATGTAGTAATACACAAGCGAGTTTTACGAGAGGAGGTCCGTTCACACTGTCGCAGACTGCCGCTCCAAGCATTGCTATGCCTAGCAATAAACCTGAGGTTGCAGCAAGAGTCTTTCTCCTAAAGCTGTTGATCAAGCATGCTCCCACTGCACCCATGAATACTCGCACGCCGCCAACAATGATAGATGCCGTGAACTCGTTCACACTGGTCCCCACAGACTTGAAGAAGTCTACAGCGTAGTACAGTATCACGTAGATACCAGACATTTCTTGGAATATAAAGAAGATGATGAGCAAAAGGAACGGCTTGACGACACTTCTCCTCTTGAACAAGCTGAGTTTCTGTACGAAGGTCATGGTTTCTCCTATTTTTCTATCTTTGGTAAACTCCATGAGCTCTTGTTGTGCTGTGCTGTTGTTCTGTCGGAGCCAGAACATCGCATTGTAGGCTTCCTTCATTTGCCCTTTAGATGCGAGCCACAGGGGTGACTCTGGGACAAAGTACATTAGGAAGGGCGTCAGAAGGGATACTCCCGCGCAAATGGCTGCGACTTTCCTCCAATGTATGAACGCTCCAAGGGAGTAGACGATGAATATCCCGGTGGACACCAGGCCAGGTCCCAGGGCGCTGAGCACTCCTCGCTTCTCGGGAGTAGTAATCTCCGCCACGTATATGTAGGAAACCGTTGACATACCTGCAATATGAAAACGGTCGTTCAATTAGAAACGGTCAGTTAAGTGTGAAAATTTGACACGGTACGTTTGTTTTGAGATTCAATTACTTTGTGAGGCGCCCAGTCATTGGTCTGTTGTGATTTCAGAAGATATTTGTTTTGCGATAACCGCTCTTGCGAAGTATTATGATCTCTTTGTTTCATGAATGTTGTAAGAAATAGATGTACTCACCAATTGTAAATCCAGTGATAAACCTTCCTATACATAGGAAGATGTAGGTTTCTGAGAAGGCGATGATGAGCCAGCCCACCAAGTTGGGCAGGACGATGGACTGCAGCAGCAGTCTCCTGCCCACTGCATCCACCATCATGCCACCCAGCAAGGCTCCGATTGGGTTAGATATCACACCCAAACTCGCTGCAACGAGAATATTAACATTAGGGCATAATTTTAAATTTAGTGCCTATTGAGATCGATGTCAATTTTTAGGCTTTGTTTGGTTCACTACAAAGTTTGGCCTTAGCTAAAATTTACCATACGAAGACGATAGCTACTATCCTATCTCATACAACATATTATGGCAGCCACGTTTCACACTAGCTTATCTAAATTTCGCATCCGACCTCATGGTAAGCCCAACGTTATCTACCCAGCTCCTTGAACACGCTATAATCATAACTCTATACCCTCGCGTTGTGCGTGCTCCGCAATAAGGCGCTAGGCTTACGACCCCACCTCCTCGTGCCGCTTCACTCCTAGTACAAATCATTTGTTTGACTATATGCTAACGTTATCTTGTTTGCGCATGTCAGCGATTTGCGCCAATATTTAATTAGAAATGTCTACAAAATGTTGCTTTATTTGAATTGATAGCTGTTTCCTACTGTAATTATGTATCTGATCATGCACCGTATTGTAAGACCAACTTTTATTTGATTGGTCCTTTTCTACATTACTTTAAATTTCTTAAATATTTGCGGTTTCCGACTGTACTAAACTCACTTTCGTTAAAACGTGCTTTGTGTCAAAGCATTATTTTTAGCGTGTTCAATGAGCTCGGTCACGTGTTCGCCCTGGCATCGGCCGCTACTCCCGAAATAAAACGTAAACATTGTTTTTAGCGCTATCCATTCAGTTTGGCTAGTATCGTCACTTTTCATCTCTTTGTTTACATTGTTTTTGATAGAAGGGATAAAGTCTGAAGGGAAAAAATAAAGGGACAAAGTCCCTAAGAAATAGCTATCATTTCTATAAGTAGACTAGAATATTACACGTGCACAAACACATTTTTAGCATGAAAATGTTAGCAATTCTTAATGAATTTTCTTTCGACATCCTGTCAGACAGATAGCATAGCAACCAACTGTTGTGGACATAGTGATTAATGATAAAATGTTAGGTAGTCTGTCTGGATACTCAAATATCAAGGTTACAATATTTATACAAATTAAACTAGAGAAAAATATAGTTAGAAATAGAGTTAAATTACTGTAAAATAAACTCGTAGGAGTTTTATTTACTTTTAGCACACTTCCCGTTGTCATTGTTACCTGTCAATTTCTATAATGTACACACTATACATATATACAAACTTAAGCTACTTATCTTTATACAAAACTAAAAATAAAGTACTATATACAAAATATATATAAACATAAAACATAAAATATAAAAGAGCATCGATCAGGCGTCGAAGTATTCCTCCGCATCACTGTCCTCCGGAAACGTGCCCAGAAGACTGGCTGCATTGCCACGTTGAATGGCAATGCTAATTCTTTGTCCGAAGAATAAGCCAGCCCTCTGGTCACGCGAAGCGTCGACAAGCCTTTTTGCGATGTCCTTATAAAGTAACCGCGAACTCGGGCCCCATGGTCCGAGCGTTTCGACCCCAAACGGCTCAAAAGTATAGTTCCCAATAAGGTTACTATACTTGCGCCGCTTGGTGGTCTCTGCAGAAGCAGCAGCCGCACCAGCATGACCTGCCGTGCAGGGAAGATGCGATGGCGCCAGGGTGTCGACGCACGTTGCATCCCACACCAAGGGCCTACCCAACTTCCATGGCAACAACGTCATACCATCTGGCCTCTTTCCATCGTCACGTACCAGTCCATTAGGCTCTAACACGGCTGGCACGCCGGCGGTGGAAAGAGCACGACGGATAATGTCGTTAATGCTGGCATGCCGTGCAATACGACCAGCACTTCTGCAGCACGACAGACCATGGTGCCCGAGGCTGTCGACGGCTTCACCGCAATGGCAGCGATGCGGAGCAACACAGGGAGCGCCTAACCGTAAGCATGTAGCGATGCGGAACGTTGTGTCATCCAGCATAGTGCCTATGCTAGATGACGGGATCGCCTGTAACCAGAGACCCGACTCCCACTCTCCCACAGCCAACAAACGGGCACGCTCAGCAGCACTATTACACGTATTTAATAGATTATTCCGTATAGTGCTACAGAGCGGCCCGTCCCATTGTCTCTGAGAGCAGCGGTTGCCGGGCAAATCCGTATTGGGAGTAGCCATTTTCCAGGCATCCAGCGCATCGGTCAAACACGGTACTTCAACATCAACCAGTGCAGAAGACGACAATATCTTTCTGGTTAATGTATCAGTACTGTGAACCGAGGAGAGGAATGCCGGTAAACTAACACTTGAAATTTATGAAACTCGTAGGTAAGTCTAGAGATTTAAATATAAAATGCAACTCACCGATCCATGAACTCTGTTCATACGAGATTAATGGGTGTTCATGGGTGTACTGGGGTAGCAGGACCGCTGAGAAGCCTTGGCAGAACCCCACCGATATGTTGATGGACTGCGCGGCCAGTGCCGCCAGCACCTGGAAATTATGAACTCCTGGTAAAGCTTCTGTTAAATATAACGTCATTCCTTAAAAAAGTGGGAAAGAAAATTCAGTTTTGATTTACAAGCAATGGGAAATAATGATTACTTATGCGTAACTGAAATAGTGCCTGTCATTGCCATGAAACTGACCTAGTTGGTCACTTATCCTCCAATTGACGCTAATCATCAGAACGTTGGGATAGATCATGATACAAGCATGATGCATCATTGATTAGTTGTTTACGTAAGTATTATCCTCTGACCACAAGTTACGTGAAAGTTACTGTTGTTATAACTCTACGGTACACCTCTACGGTAATGCATTAAAAAAGGCACCACAAGAATGCAGTAATTTATGATCCAAAAATACATTTTAATTCGTCCTAACTTATTCTTCAACTGAAAATAACGAAAACAAAAAGTGCATTTTCTGAAGATGCAAGTCAGGGCTGCACTTATGGAGTTTTTAGTAAACAAGCTATCTTGTCATCGTTGTCATTACTTTATTACATAGAGACACGTATAAATAATAACATAAAATTAACGCAATAAGTATCGTTAGGGCTCCACACCGTGAAATTGGCGTCCTGACGAGATTTAATAGAAATACGCAAGTAAATAAATTGTAATTTTCAAATCAACTTATACATACAACATACATACATATTTGCTCCCATAGCTTACTAGCTAAAAAATATTTTATAGCATCCCATCTCCACCTAAAAATGACTCTTGTTTCTCTTCGAAAGTGAATTATCCAAAAGTAAGAGCTACAAAGGAAGCGCAAAGAGGTCAGTGACATTACGCCGCCAATGATGACTCTGCCAATTAACTAGGAAATGACAAAAGCTGGAATTGACGTCCTCTCAAACGATGACAATGGTAGCAATCAAATAATTAGAGCGTTAAGGCCGGTTTCCCAATCTATGAAGACACAATATATTTTTCTGCGAATTTTTTGCTCGTATCAATAGAATGAAGTAAAACTCCATACCTACTAGCTTAATAATATGAGAATCACTACTACTGATAGTGACAAAATGAAAGAATCTGATGCAACTAACATTAAAACTTTAAAATCTAAACTAAATACTAATAAATTCATACAAATAGTCGCGACCGATAGTAACGTAGCATCACAAACAGTGACTAGGTAATCGTCAACACCGATGTTTATCTCCCAACGTGCACTGAAAGGAAAATTATAGTCCACCGGTGACGCCACGTGTTTGAGTACATGCCGCCCTGGTACCTGGGCCTAATGAACACTTATTAAGTTAATTAATTGGCGATTGTCTCAATCTTTACGGTAATGAGTATATAGGTATGTGGTCGTATTTTCGCTATATTTCCTATTGTCTATCTGTAATAGGTCTTACATAACGTAGACAGAAGAATATGTTAATTTTGTATAGAAATGGTCTTCAAAACACCACGTTGTGCGTAGTCAACTGTATTTGTTTATAATGTAAAAGTAGTTTTAGGGTAAAGAAAGATTTGAAGAAGCTGTTAATTTCAGGATTTTCCCAAAATTCTGAAATTGCTAATAGGACACTTATTCACTGCTTATCATACAATTTGATACTATTACCCATACTTAAATTACTATTAACTTTGAAATTTTTCTTTTTTGTTTTACATGTAGCAAGTCCTGTTGTGTGCAAAGTTGTGATTTTTTTCATGTAATGTCAAAGCACATTACAACGACTTTACATGCGTGTAAGTGGTCTATAAATGGCAGTCAACTACCGGAACAATATAACTGGCGGGCGATTCTTATGATTGTGCTAACGACCATTACGTGGTATGTGGACGGTCCCTAATTACTAAATAACTAAATACTCGCTGATAGTTTTTGCGTGATTCGCGACATTTTCGCAAATTTTCGTGAAAAATGACTGTTGAAATGTCAGGTGGAACAAAATGATAAATGCAAAAACCTGACCTATGGTCTTTTCAAAAGTAAGTTAGGTATTTAAATTTTATTTGAACCATGGACGGCTTTATAGTGAAGTCATCATGATCATGACTGTATCAAATTGCTAGTTTTCATAAGTACACTTACAGTTGCTTAAAATCACATTAAACAACCGTAAACCTTTCGCACAATTTTTTCAATTGATGAAAATGCACAATCACTGTGACATTCAGCAAGTAAAAACATCATGGAAAAGATGACTGAAACATGCTGAAAACTTATCTTTCAGTTGTGAACATTACATATTCACGCATTTGTCTGTTTTTCAGCACATGTCATTGATAGTTTACGCAAACGTTACGCAGACAATGTATAAATGTAGTATCTACCAGCTATCAGAGTTAAGAAAGAATCCGTAAGGTGGGCATAGAAACAGTTTGAACCATGCCCAAACAATTATTATTGTCGCGGAAATGAGTTCAATGGTTTCAGAAAGACACAGCCGTGCCAGAAAATCCGGTAACATAAGCCTCTGTACAGATATTAACGAATGTCCAAAAACATATAAGATATATTTATTATGTAGATTTTTCAATAGAATACTCACGGTGAGAGAAAGTCCGATGGAATCGAAATAATCTACGTCTGTGTACATTCCCACTGGGTATTGTTGCACTGGCTCTGCGGGCGCTAGCCGTTCGTTTATATTATATTTATAACCGACGATCATGATATAAAGATAATATGGAAGAGACCAGAATCATAAAAAAAAAACTAATTAATAAATCAAATCTGCTTCTTCGGCTGATCTTCTAGTGCTATATGTCTGTCTATTCCTTTTGCTAAGCAGCCGTTGTTATAAATGTGATCATCACAACAGTTACATAAAATGTAGGTATTCAGTTGTTCTTCTCAGGTCAGTGATTTCACATGCATATTGCATAAGGTGCATTTTATGTCTAAATTAGCGTATTATGTTTAAAATAGCAGAACTGCAGTGTAAACATGTTATTCGGTACAAAAATAAAACTCATTGATGAAGTATTGTGCAATAATAAGCAGGTTTGAACTAATTGTTGTTTGTAAGAACACTGGAAAGTTTATTCACTACCATTATCACTAATTATCAGTTATGTAATGTCTCTTCCAGTTAATTTAATTCAATGGAGCGTAGCCTGAGTGAACGTAAGGCCACGTATGTTTTTCACCTACTGTTTTATCTGGTGACATTTTCTATACATGATAATATTAGCCTGAGACTGTTCGCGTGAATTCTAGAAAAACTAAGAATAGGTATCTCACGATTAAAAAGTTATGTAAATTTTTTACGGCTATAAATTACTCCAGTGTTTTAGTCGCAGGCTTTCGTACTTATTTGAAATGCAAATAATCTCATCGACTTTAAAATTACCTTTAAAAAATATTGACAAACCCAAACAGATCGATTTGTTATGTAATCAATCGATAATTTAGTATAACATGTACTAGGCTCGCATAATATCGGAAGGATGTGGACAACGTTACCGTGGTAAAGTAGTAACCCGCATGTAGGCAACCTTGACCGTGCCGATACTGCGTCGCCTTCACTGCGAGCTCCAGTTGCATTTCTTGGAAGCTTATGTGCGCCTAGTATTCGTGAACTAATTGCGAGCTTTATTTTGTTGTAAAGCTCTTTTACCCGGCTGCCAAAGAAGGCAAATATATTTTTAGTTTTGTTTATTTGACAATATTGTTTATTGTATTTTTTTATGTTCGAAATGTTCCAAATTATTTGCGATATTTCGTGCGTTGACGTTTAACAGTTAATTTTACACAGCATTTTCAGCCAATTACGTAGTTACAATGTATTTTCAGTAGCGGTAAACCCAATATAATATATCGTTCTGAAATTATTTGGCATGAGTTTGCCAGGTCAGCGACACATGTAATATTATTATTATTTCGGGGTCGTTATTCAGATGACTTAATTTGTTTTTGTTGGTGATATGCAAAGCAAGTAGGAACGACATATAAGTCTAGAATAATCGAATAATATTTAGAACAGGTATTGTGGCTACAATAAGATCACTTTGGGTGTAGGATTGCGAACTAGCAAAAAATAAAAATTAATTAATTCATTGTCTATGACCGAGTATTGATAGAGCACATTTTCCAAGGCTGCCTTTTTGGAGTCGAAATATATCTCTTTTGATTCTAAAATTATGATTTAATCTCTACAACGAAGAGGCTGAAAAATGTCCTAGTGCAAATCGTTTAAAGTAAATTAAAGTAAAACATGTGATTTAATATAAATAATAAGAACAATGGTGGTTTACCATGTCAAGAACAAATCAGTTAGTACAGAAAATGATCCTATTAAAAAAAATACAAGTATCAAATTGTAAAAACAAATGGTATTAAAAGATCCAAGTATTTCTTATTTGGAAGAACATTAAGAGTACATAGTTTCTCCTGATCAACTGAATTACAGTAATTTGTCATTGAGCAACTGATGGTAGATCGAAGGTGACCCATTAATGTGAACAGATACCCCTACTGCTTGATAAACCTACGGGCTTCTAGGCTATGCATGAAGGTTTTATATTCTAAATACATGTTATCGCGGGAAATACACGTGTTGACAAGATTTCCACGTTGGAAAATGTGTGTCAATGTCAAAAAATAGGTACTCTATTTAGGTCTTAAGTAGCAATCCATTTCATCCCAATAGACTTTTTAAATTACTTTTATTGAGATTATAGTAAAAAAACAATAAACCTTATTGGTATAAAACTTCGTTAGTTGTAAAAGGTCTCTCTAAAATTAGGTTATCAATGTTTCTTAATTCACTTTTAATTAAGAAGAACAACACACTTATCGGTTCATCTTTTTAACGCTTTAATTAATATCTTAACAAATGCAGAACCGTCACTCAACAGAGATCGGTTGTCAAACCTTTGTCAAAATATTGAAACATACCTAAGATATTGATCAACCGAATTTGATAATGTTTCTCATCTCTGTAGCACTGCAAAAAACTCTGTGTTATTATATATCAGGTGAATATCATAATAACCACTTATATGTTAATTATCTGCAATTAAAACGTGCAAATTAATGAAAAACTACGTCAATAGACATCGTATTGGGTTTTTCGATCGAGTTTTTTTGGAAAATCATACAACTTAACATATTATTGTATCTATTGATGCACGAACTCAGTAATTGAATAAATAAACAATAGAAATACTCAAGCAAATAACAAACAAATCTCCAAAAACGACTGAAGAACTTGGTTTATTTTTTTAATTAATTTTAACTACTGAGACATTTATCGATTAATCTCTTGAATTATCAACATAATATAGAGAGATAAGATACGGTATATCTTATGTGACACATAAAATGTTACTATCCTTTCTTCCGCTTCCGCACCGCCAATTTAATAACAAGACAGATTTAATTCACCTTGATTATCGTTTATGCTTTCATTGACATTTTGTTTACTACATACGTACTATGTAACGTTTATTTACTTCAGTGTTTAATCTAGCGAGTAATTAGGAAGCGTATGTAAATAATCATAACTTTGGCTTTTGGACATGAGTTAAATTAGTGTATTTCATTAACATCTTGAGAATAAATGTCAATAATTCTTTAATATAAGTCAAGGAATTATAACTGTGACAATGAACTTTCACAAGCAACATTTCAAGAAACTTTCACAAGTTACAGTTACAGTTACAGCCTTTTTATCGTCCCACTGCTGGGCAGTTTCACAAAAACGATTTTTTTTTAAGTAACGATAAAATTATTTGTTTATATCTTTCTAAGATGCTCATGACCGTTGTACGACCTTAACATTATCCGAAAATCTTGCTTCTAAAACTGCAATACCTAACCCACTACAGTACGTCGTCATTAACAATAAAGTCTAGACCACTTACGATAACCAGCAACATCACTCATAGTTACATAGTTAAGCAGGTGCATAATTAACGTGTAATTCGGTGCGCCCGCGCCGCCATTGTCGGCCGGCGGTCATTCGTTTACGAATCTCGTCATTGAACTTGAACGGAGCGGCCGCCTCAATGCCGAAGTCTTATGTAATGTTCCAACGGTTGTTAGCATCTGCAATTATGTAGTATGCTAAACTTTTGTGCAATACCGTCTGGTTTCTGGGTGTGATAATTGCTTTGTATTTTGTAGATGAAGTCCAATAAGTTTATTTCATATGGTATGGGAAGTTTCTTCATGACGTTATCAAACATGAAGAAACTTCTGCCCATAGCCGGATAAAACGTATAGCCTATGTAACATGGGGATAGGATGGCTTCCCAATCGTGAAAGAATTTTTCAAAACGTTCAAATATTTTCGGAGCCTTGTAGGAAAGAAACGGTCAAATTTTCTCTTCGTACCTAATATTAGTATAGGTAGAATTTCAATATAGAAATTACGGTAAATGTAGATTTTGTGGTCAGAAACTGGTAAATAATGACAGCCTTGGAATATGAACTATCGTGAAGTCTCAGCTTGCTCTAATTTTATACATTTAGGTACCTAAACCAAACAGATGTTTGGCTTAAGTTGTGTCGAGCTTCTACATATTTTGAGCTATTTAGTATCGAGCTTATCAACAAGCCATTAATAATATAAAAGGTTAGTAGTCCAAAACTGGTTTTATCGGCTAATCTATATCTCAAGTAACTACTACATTATTATAGATAGACAAAAAAATACTTGCTATGATAACAAAAAATCGTATTAAGTGTCTGTAAGAAGATCTTGTGGTTAAACTTTTGTCACACGACGAAATTATATTATTCTAGGTAGAATTATTTATCTTTTGTTTCATATCTAGTCTGTGCAAGAATGCATAGCAAACGAAATAAAAACATGTGCATATTATTATTTGCTTTTCATCATTATTGTTTTTGTCGGTTAAACTGATGTTTAAGTACATATTTTGGTAAGGTATTTTTAGCTACAGTTGAAAAATATTGAAGTTCAGAATTTTATTACATACTCTTTAATATTAATATTATTCACAGTTATAAAAATTGTTTGTCTCATTTGATCTTTATCTTAATGAAGAAAATAGGGATTCAATAAACATGCAGGAAGCAATTTGCCAATGCAGTTGCAATCAAACATCGAACTAGACAAATTATGTTTTCCTTTTTTATGCAGATTTAAATGCTGGAGCTATCAAATATTTCTAGAACATGTGACAAACCAGTTTACAAGTCTCGTGAGGATTATGCCAATCGGTCTGTACGTCAGTTCACAAGTCGTGGAGCGATGATCTAACGTAACAAAGAACGGTGTGAACCGCTTCACGCTCATGATTTCCTGGTACTTCCATCCGAAATTAATCTAAACTTAACTCTGTCGCTATTATAATCACAAAAGTTTTTTTATCAAGTTCCGGAACACAACCGGTTCGGATTTCCGTAACGGGTGCTATAATTATAAAATTGGCCCATATTTTTTTACCGTTTTCAATATATTTCCCTGTTGACCTGATATCGAAAGAACTTTAGTATACTAAAAATAACGGCTGTGATTATAAATTACAAGTCATTATTTGAATTTGAATAATCCAATTTAAAGTACAATTTCCTGCTGTGTAAAAAAACATTAAACTTATAAATATAACTTGTATGTAATGTTAATTTATACACGATGAAATTATATCGCGTAATGTAATGAATGTTGAATTAATCTTTATTGCATTATTTTAATTGATATTATGTCTAGCCTCATCAGAAAAATTGTCAAACTAATGAAAGCTAAGTAACTTCCCACTTATATGGTTGACTCAAACTGCGTAAAATTTAAAACAATTCGCTCGGTGGGCGTTTGAATAATTTAATTGCCTTTTACGATTATTGTTGCTCAACTGAATCGCAATTGAATTGCAAAATTCAGTGTTTTTCAAATAAATTTATCTGTCACCTTGCCCTTGACACGGACTTAAATGAAACTAGAACATGATATTTGAAAGGATCGAGATGCGGCTCCGTCATCACGACTCGCCATACTTTCAGTTATCTGCTAAAGGTCCCTGGGAGGAAGGCCAGGATCCAACAAGAAGTATACAAACTATATCTACCTATACTTTTTTATGTAAAAAAGTAGAATTTTACTCGTAACAATTGATTCGATTAATTGATTACACGATTCATTGCAATGACACGCACATTTTTTCTGTTATTGCTTGTTATGTTTATATAAGTAAATGAGAAAAGTTACAACTAGAGCCAATCTGAATGTTCGGATTACTAAGAAAGTGTAGAACTTACTCCAAAAAAAATAACATACTTTACAGTTTACAGTCTAGATTTTTTTGCGTAATATTGTTTAAGATATGTAAAAAGGTACGTTACCATATAAAGGTCGCCATAGCGGCACACCTTCCAGAAGCCCTTGATGCTCGAGAACATATTGCGCGCGCGCCGGTCGCCCCAACAAGCTGCGCCCGCGCCCGCCGCCGCGCGCGCACCCCTTGCTCCCCTGTAACAATGCAAAATCACACATTAACACTCAAATCAAAAATCGTTTATTCAAACTTGGCTGCAAAACAGCACTTTTTGAACGTCAGAAATTTACAAAAGACAGCCCCCAAAACGCCCACCCTTCACCACTTTTTCGCTGGGAAGAAGTGGCGCAACAAACTCCCCAGCAACACATGTCTGTCTGTAGCTTAGAAGAACTTTACCACATTGTTTGTAATTGTTGTTTTTCAACAATTTTAATGTATTTAAAAAATCCCAATTAACCTTTGGTACCAATGTTTTACATGAAGCGACGAACCCAGTACAACATATTAAAAAATATGAAGAAACATTATTCATAGTCTGTGTAAAATAACAAAATCATTTCAATTAATTTTGCACATTAAAACATTTACAGCTTTTGTTTTTTGGTTTCAGTTTTCATCCAATTAGGTATTTTAATTTGTAAAATACATGGGTTTATGTTTCATGACTGAACACATTAGCAATTGTATGTACCTACTTGCTGAACAAAATAATCATTGTTTGTCTATGCTCTTTCATGGAAACATATTTTTTCTATGTTATTACGCAGTTTATACAAATTATTATCTTACTGAAAGACGAATAGGACACAAGATATATAAGCACGTGAATAATATTTTTCATTATGTCAAATTGCTATAATAGTTTTTTTTTACCATAGAGAATGTCTTAGGTGCCAGGACTTATCCTTCATTCAAAGTTCAACCTTTTTGCTAGAAACTTTTTATAGTGTTATCCTTCTTGTTCTACACAATGTTATATTCGTTATCTATGCGTACTATCTCGTGCCTTTCAATCCTTGCCATTTACGTTACAAAGTATTGTATTTATTTCGTATTACTGCGCCCATTATCATTGTTCATTTTATACAATGATGGAACTACTAGAGTACGGAATTCGACGATAAATTACCGTATACAAAGAACAGTTCGTAGTAACAAAAAACCGTATTTTGTAACGCAGTGCGTTTTGTTTTGTGATAATTGCATTAGGATGCAACAGACGTGCGTGACGGTTGACGCACATACTAAGTACATCGTCATGTACTCTAAATTCTTTGTTTAAACAAAAAACATGTCTAGCCCAAACAGTCCGAATGCTTCAATATCAGTTATTTACGTCATACAAATGAGACGACTTCTACGAAAAAACAAAGAAAACATAGTAATATGTTATTGTTGAACAAAGATCGGTAGAATTCTTACCCCATTGATAGATACTGCTAACACAATACACTGGATTTAGAAGAACACTCGCTATTATTAGCAACACATATTTGTAACTAGACACTAGAAAAATATCAGAACATTTGTCACCGATCTTGTTCGCACACTGTTACATAGGAATTTTCTTAAACAAGTAGGTATTATTTTTGATAAGATTGTTGAACCGCGCGGGAAGTGACACTGGCAGAATGTCATTACTTTCTGCCCTATCTACGAAGTGAATGATATTATGTCACACGTACTTGTGTTTGCACGCAAGGAGACGTCACTCGGTAGACAATTGACGAATCAATCAAATGACGATCGATTATAAATCGAGATAGAATCATCGTTTATCGGCCATCGGTTTAGGAGATGACAGCACGAGCAAATTTTTATCTTAGTCCAGAATTGTAAGATAAATAACAAAATAGATCACTTGTCTATAGATTTATCTTTATCTGAGCCGCTTGTCTGCCGGCTTTAGCGTTATTTTTAGCTCCGACTCTAATAGAATCAAACAAAACATGCACGAAAGTGAAATGTTATTGATATTCATGACTTCTAGAATTTTGTCTTCAGACAAAAGGATTATCGAGAAAAAATATATTTATAGATTATTGCCAAAGTTTTTACATCAAGATCAATGGTATTTTTAGAACTTATGCAGTAACATCCGAATTGAGAAACTCTTCCTTTTTGGAAGTCGGTTAAAAAGACTCGTGTAACAGGTGCATTCTGTCTCATGCTCTGCAAATGTCTCAAGTTTCAATGAAACCCATAGCAACGCTATGACTCATAGAAAACTTTAATACATTGCAAAGGATGTAAATCTTTGTACATATCGATTCTTCATGCTGATACGAATGATTGAAAAAAATATATCGCGTGCTAGTTATCATAAAACTGCTGCGAGGGAGATTCAGCCAATGTACTTTACTTTTCAAAATAAATACGCTCTTTTCTAGACTCTCTTCAGATATCGATAAAATATAATTAGAAAGTTAATAAAAAAATGTGTAAATGTTAACGAAAAAACAAAAACGATATTTTATCGATATCATTATCATATCTATCATACTCGTGCATCACCTTGCACTTAGGTACATATATTACATTGTAATGGGACTTTTTCTAATTATACAAGATTTCTAATGCAATCACTGCAGAAGTGTTTCAAACAAGTGTGCACTGATTAACGTGTGTTTATATTATTATTAAATACGTAGATAACAATGAGAAATAACAATGCGACGTGATTCAGTCAGACATGTCGTATCAGCCGCACTAAACTAAATATTTAGCTTCGAATAAATTTAACATTTTATAAACACTGTTGAGTGTACTTTGTTTTTTATTTTCCTGTGATTGTTGTTTCAATTTTTTTAACGGTCGGTTTTTTGAGTCATTTGAACTTTTGGACTGCTGAACTGTGTAACACATTTTTTGCCCCAAATAATGCAACATGGGAAAAAATACGTAGGTACAAGTATGCACTACAAGATACCTGTGTAATATCTCCATACGAATAGAGTTAAATTCCTATCTTTAGTAAATAATGGATATTAGAATTTTGGGAACGGCCGTAGTAGGTACTTTAGTTTGAAAAAACTTTCGTAGTTTACTAAAGCTGTTCGATTCAAAATATAAAAACAATAAACTTAGATTTGCAATGGTGTTTACACAAATGATGCAGCTGAGATTAACAATCACCATTCACCATTGTTCGGCTCTAACAGTAAATATTATTTAGATAACTGCATCTGGGATGCTGGGTGCCAATTCACAAACACCTAATTCACTGGACAATGGGTAATGGTAACTATAATTGGTCCGATGGTCGTAAAATTCTAGTTGTTAGAGAAACGGTGTTAAAATTCAATATTTTTAGGCTTTGGTTTGATCAGTTTTGTTATTTCAAATTACGGTTATTTTCGTTCTGTTCTGCTTACACTGTCATCATTAGTCTATTTTATATTGATCTTAATGAGGATCATTTGAATCCTATTTACTCTATATTTCTCTTCACATATCTCACACTCGCAATAAATAGGTTTTTATATTTTACTAGATTTCGCCGGCTGTTTCATCAGAATCCCGTGGGAACTAATCTGTGCACCTGGCTTATAATAGCCTTTCTCGATAAATAGGCTATCTAACACTGGCAGATTTTTTCAAATCGGTCTAAGCAATAGTTCCTGAGATAAGCGCATTCAAACAAAGAATTCTTAATTACATTGTCAAGCTATTAACTGTCTTGATGTATTCACTTATTGTTGAACATATATAACTCCTAGTTTACATAAACTGTAATTTGATTTACTGTGAAAATGTCTGCAAGTTAGGTTAGTAACTAGTTATAGCACTATGATACGTAGTTAAATGTTTTTTTAATAGCTTTGCTGTTTCAAGATTTATTACTTTTAAGCAATAAATTACCTAGCAATCGAAACTATAAATTACATTTCCATTACATTTCAATCTTCTAATTTTACCGTTGTTTTATATTGTAACTAATTTGGTATGTAGCCAAGGCTCTGAAATCAAATCAAACATTACACTATAACATTTCTAAAACAATAAAAAATATGGCAAGTAAATAATAGCCAAGTTTAAATATCATATATCATACGAAAAGTGACGATAAAAAACATTTGTAGTTTAACAAATATTTACCGAATTTACAGGAGTCCTAGATTACACGCCTGTTATCAGTCAAAGCCCTATTGACCACTTAAACTAAATAATGTGAGATTTATATTTAAGATAGGCGAAGTAAAAGATAAAAATCATGAGTGAAATATAACGACTTGAAGGTTACATGTAAAAACAGTTGAACACATGTTTTCATGACCTGAAAAAAAGATTAAACTTTTTTAATTTGCAATTTTCTTTTTATTGAGAATCAGTCGTTTTCCCGCGGTTTCACCCAGAAGAACTACTGTCTATACCGGGATAAAAATATAGACTATTTTACTCGGAAAGAATGTAGCTTTCCAACTGTTAAATTATTTTTCAAATCGGTTCAGTACTCTCAGAGCCGTTAGGGTGCAAACAAAGTGTTTGCTCTTAATTAAATGAGTATAGAATTGAAAACTACATGCTTGTAAATTATATACCAATTTCTATCTCACTCTTATATTTTCTATAAATACACTATATGCACGTATACTTAGTGCAATTTATATTCAATTATCATATGCAATTTACAAGTTAAATTCAGGAAGTGATCAGCAGTTTCTGAGCGCACCCGTGTAGAGACATTTGCTAATCATTTTGAATACTTGTAGTTATAAATAAGACGTTATGATCTAGTTTATACTGACTGCATATCTACAATATAATAATATTGATATTATTTTATCGTATTTGTTTGTAGTATGTGATGTTCTCATTGATATCGTATATTAAATATATCGACTCTTCCACTCGGCTTGTACTAGGGAGACATGAATCCATAGGCGTATTTATTTATTGTTATGCCTATAGTTCAGAACTATGTATGTTCTTAAGAGTAGGTCTAGAGTCTTTTGCAATATCGGTGAGATTTTAATGATAAAGTTATTTTTTTCTTTGATTGATTATGAATTTATATGTTGGACCCTTATTTGTATAGATCTTGAACACGATATTTAATTAATATCGTATGATAAACAAGATTAGAAAGTAATTATTTTACCTGGCAGAAAATAAATAATAATTGCCACATCGTAAACTCTTTGTTCTTCATACATTTCATGAATTGTATTCGCTAAAAGCTAACACAAACACAACGTTAATAAAAATAATGTTACTTGGCAATAGCACACAATTGCGAAATTGGACAATATATTTTATATCCTAGATAAACTAATTACAGAACGGGACCAAACCCAATCTTTTAATTTGAAACGAAAAAAAGCGAGCATTTTAGTAGCATAATAATATACAATAATTCCATAACAATATCTTAATATTTCGGAACAGTAATTACACATGGTTTATTTTTGTGAAACTTATTACTATTATACCCAGGAGCCAATTTTCAACAGTTCTACTAACATAGTGTGCCATTTTAAGCAAGTTTAATTATACAGGGAAAAGTTCATGTAGGTAATAGTTCTCAGGAGCTGTCACACAGAATCTTTATTCATAAATATATTAATGATATTTATGGCGAAATGTAATAAAAACAGTGAATTAAATTGTAACTGTTTATCGTAGTGATCGAGTATCCGTGACTGCGCGTGATAAATCGCTCCAAATGAGATTACTTCTCACACTTACTAAACTACTGCTTTTCTCTCGTTTTATCTAACATTTTCTTATAATAAACATAAATACAAAAAAGAAGAAAAAAAAATAGTGTCTCTCAGTTAGCCTCAATTCATTTTTAACGCACTTGTCAAAACTCATCTGCGTCTGCGCATTTTATACGCTTGACGCAAATTCTATAATCCACATATGTTTCGACAGACTTGAAATAGAAGTTTGTCAAGATATTCAGTCAAAATCGACTTTCCTCAAACAGGTCTGTAAAGTTATAATATATCACGTAAGGAAAATTACTCAAAGTAATAAGTATAGTTTCACGATAAAATAAGCATGACCTATTTCTGTAAAATCATCTTTAATAAGTCATTATAATGTGACATCTTGCAGGTATTACATTTTAATTAATAATTTAAATAAATGTATTAATTGTCGCACGTTTGTTTGTTCAGTAGACAATTGCAGTTTATTTCTGTTTTGCCTTTGACAATAACTTGCGTATTTACATAGTGTACTACAAACAATATCTACTGTGTATGTTTGCATTTCTCTTGTTTAATCACACGCACTGGAAATTATCTCACATTGTTTCTTTTATTTAATTAATAAATGTAAAAAAAAAATATTGATTGCATTTATTGTACAGATATTGTTAATATTGTCTAGAATACCCAAGAGAAATTATCTCGATATCTAAGATCTAAAAATGTACCGTGAAAAAATACCATGACCACATAAAAAATAAATAATCACGTATTTAAAATAATTGATTAATAACCACGTGCAATACTCACTCCGTATCTCCTGGGAAGCTCGGTTACTCGAAGCTCCTTGTATCCCGTGATATCCAGCACAATTTACTCAGATTATAATATGAACAATTGTTTTAAAATCAACAAGAATTTGCTCACAAACTGTCTTTTGTCCGGACACAGTGGTTCTGCGTGAAAACTATTTCCGCGCGAAGCTGTTTAATTTTATCCGCACGTGCGAACTCACGCGCCTTCGAATTGAGAACACTAGAAATTCTTCCGTTTCCAAAATAATATTATTTGTATTTTATATATTTTTTTATGTTAATAGTGGGTATGTCACATCGCGATTCAGGCCGGCGATCGACTGTTTTCGAAATAGTCCACGTGCTCTTGACCTTGCCGCGGCTCCGTCCAACTGAAGCGGCTTTTGGTCGTCGCCGCGTGTTTTATAACGCATTATTGTTGTCATAACTTTTACTGTGTGCGCCGAATCATAGGATCGTAGGTGCTGCGGAAACGATCATCTGTCACACAGCCAAATATAAAGAAAATTACCAAAATGCTTATAAACATCCCAAGTTATCTTATACCGTCTTTGTTTATAAAGTCTCTGATGGACGTCGTGTCTACTGAAAACGTTGATTTATTGTGAAATCTTGGAGAATTATTTCCATGACGTTTGCTTGTAGAAACAATGATCTGTTTGTGTTCCCATGCACCAACATAATGTACGTCGCAGTCGATATGAGAGCAGTCGGTATCATAAACATTATTTAATTTTAACTTCACATCGGTAAACAGTTCGATATCTGGAACTAGTTTAACTGTATGGAAGCCAAATATTCATCGATATATAATATCATATATGTATACACACAAGAATTACTTTTCTTAGTTAATAATGTAGATGCTATGATATTTGATATGTTATCATTCAGCTAAAGCAATGTCCCTTGTCATTTACTGGTTTACTATTGGAACTGCAATCTTAACTATTTAACAAGCCAATAAAAAATGCACAGTACAGTGCAGCCGAAAACACATCAAATTCTTGTCTAGACCTCAAGGATCGTATTTCGTAACACGTTTAGTATGTACTTAATTGTTTTGTAACAAGGTTGGCGAAAAGGCAAAAGCCTTTAAAAAAACATTTATCTATTTCATTCATGGAATTTGATACTACTTCTTAATCTCCTGATATCCTTGGAACCTCTCGTAAAAGTTAAAAACAAAACTGTATTAGAAGAAACTTATAACACATTTAGTACATAAATAACATTACTAATATTTTTCTAGTAACTGGACCCAAAACTAAAGTATTTCCGGACATAGTCGCAGGCACAAGCTAGTACAACGAGCGTCAATGAATGAGCCATGACGATGTCTAATTTTAGCCGTCCCGATCACTAGACTTTACGGAATGACGGTAATCCCGGCTCTCCACCTACGTACATTTGTAGTCATGGTGAAAAAAATCTGTCAAATATAAGGAAAACTGAAATAAAATATATTTTCACGAAAAAAATAAACCGATTTCAGTAATATACCAGAGTAAATACAGTGCACACTGCATGAAAAATAGAATCAGTCAAACTTGAGGTTATCACGTAAAAACATACATACATACAGGTCAACCTCCTTTATTTGAAGTCGGTTAAAAATACTATGGTTTTGGTTAGATTAGGTCAATCAGTTAATTTAACTCAAGTTTGTTTGTATGGCAACCTAATTCCCTAACATTGCCAAGGCTACGTTTGTTCGTTCATATTTCTAGAAAAAAGTGGCAAAACCTGTTCATGAATACTAATTTATAACTCTTATGTAAACAAACGAAGTTCCTATACCCAAAATTGTGTTTATGATTATCAGATTTTTAATAGCCTAAACCGTAATATCCTAAGTTATATAATGTAGAGATACATATAAACAATATACAAAATTCTACTATGTTGATTCCATCGTTATAATATAGATATGTCATATTGTCTTAGTCTTAAGACAATATAGTCTACAAAAGAATATTAATGCATCTATGTACTCAGGAATGATAATTAAGCTATATTAAATACAACAATTAGGTATAGCTCACTAATTCTAATGATTTCAATAAAACAGGCAAAAAAACCCAAAAGTGCCATTGTTATTATCCCCAAATGAAATTGTTCTCTAATTTGCCATTTCTTTTGTTAGGGAAAAATGAAATCATTACTAAATTACCCATGTTTAATGATGCCTCATTATAATTTACACGTTAAATGATGTGTCACTATATTTACACCATTCATTAAAATTAAAACATTACCATTCATTTGTTTTGCACAGATATTAATTTATTTATATGCATTCATTGGACTGAATCCAATATTCAATCACTAATTTTGGTATGTTATCCCCGACTACTATGTTTTATCTGCATAAACAAATACAATCGCTAATACGGACATTGTAAAACAAATAACTATTCCATTGAATTCAAAATCTATAGTATTATATTCCTCTGAAATTCTAACACTGTCAAAAGTTCCCTCGAATAGGCTACGCTCGTAGCCCCTCGTAGCCCACTATCGGGAATTCCGACATTCGTAGCACCGTAGCAACTACTACGCAGCATCTTAAAATGCTCTAAGCGTAAGATTTATAGGTACATAGATTTTTCTGGAAAAGTACACTGCATGAATACGGTTATCTAATATGAAGAGGTAACTAGTTTCCGCATGTTACGTAAAATGTGGTCCAGCGGTGCGGTTTGTAATGCGAGCCTTACACGCTTATGAAACATTAGCAGAAATAAATTATAAGTTACATTTTTATACATATTAATACCTAGAACGCTTAGTTAAATGGTACAATTAATCAATTAGAATTTATATTTAGTCATTAGATAATCTTATGGAGTACCTGTTGTTAAAGAGATCTTTCTTTTTGACATTTTTAGTATAGATACAATTTCTTCCCATAGCCAAGTTTCAGTCTTCCTAAGAAGTCTAAAGACATAAAAGAGTTACCATAAGGAAAAACCCAAGCATACATTATGGTACGTTCACAAGTGGTAGCAATTACAGACGTCCAGAGAAAATGGCGGCCCCTCGCTAACGATTGGCGCAGGAAGTGAGCTCGCGACACTAACTGCTAATTATTTGACTTATGTAACTTTTAACAGGTAAACAGATATATGAGGTACATGAGTTAGATACTAACTGTAGTCTAGACTTGTGAACTATTCAGTTACGGCGCTCTGCAAAAATTATTAAATCAATTTTGAGACCATCATAGTTTTTGGCATCAGTTAGTTATCCATTTTATCTGATGCAGTATGAAAACATAATACCTATAAGAAACTACTATATAGGTAAAACCATAGGTAATACCTATAGGCGTGCTTATACTTGTTAGTATTATAATAGGTATCAATATAGGTATGCCTCTTATGACATATTGGAGAAACATGATGTATGAGATCATAATTTTTGATTGAAACATGAGTTGGTCTAACGGTGTTCTTACTTTTTTGAAGGTGATTTATACCTTTTCTTAATAACCTTTCCCGGTTATGAGCTTATTAAACAAAAAAGGAGAGATGATGAAATCGCATTTTTTTGATAATTACCTAACATGTCTAAAAATCCTTTATGCATAATGGAGGATGTTATTTATCAATTTTTTTATCCTTAATTCATTTAAACTCAATCCTTGAGTTCCAAGGAATTAAAGCTACTTTCTACACACGTACCGTCTCCATTGTTAGTTTAGTAGGGCGACAACAATAAGTTCGCGTATGTCCCGGACAATGTACGACATCTCTCGCGATCGAGATTATCACTCAAATCATTGTCATGCTAATCAGTTTGCGGGAATTTGACTTGACATTCGTATTGAACTTTCTTTTTGTAAACACCCAAATATCATAAGAAACTGAACTGTCTATTGACCTAGTGGTAATCTCCGATGGTATGCGTGTGATACTCACTATTCTTAAGAAAGTTAAGGATTATAGGTACTTCCAAACACTTGTACGTTACAAATCGTAAGTTCCAGAAAAGTATTTCACAGAAAATGTAAGTATGGCAAAGATACATTTCATTGTTAAGCAGTCCTCAACGATGAGTGGCGTTCAAGTATTTCGTTTTAACAACCTAGTTATGTATCATGTAATACTGAAACATAATAACAATTCCATAGGTATAAGCATACAATGCATATACCTAATTTTTCAAGTAAAGTTACAAAATAAAATATAAGTGAAGTTAATATTTTCCTCATACCTAAAACATATATGTCACCAAATAACCTGTTTGCATTAAATTTCATTCACAAACATGAAAGCAGATGACTCAAATAATTTTCCCAGACTAGCTCAAATATGTTGACTATGACACGAATAAATAAATACCAATTACATCATATTATTTGTCAATTTAGTAAAATGTTTCTTCTATTATATCTCTATGTTTGTAAATAAACTCACCAAATAAGGGTAGAAAGTCAAATCATTATGTAAAACAGTTTTCGCAATTTTATCTATCTTTATATGTTAGTCTAAAGATGGTAAGGACTTTTCTAGAAATTATTTACGTAAATGAATAGCGTAGACGTTTTTGGATGACTTAACCCAAATTTCTTATATGTATTAAAAATTACAATCAGTGTTTAATTATTTTGTTAATAGTTATGCCCTTGTGATGTTAAAAAATAACTCTTAATAGTTTTCTTAAGAATTAAATTTTCTTTAAAATCATGTAGGTAGGTTTATTCAGATGTTGACTTTCCGTAACATTCAATACCTAAGTAAACAAAAGATATTTTCCTACATAATCTTCTTTAGGTATATTAAACGCCCTACACTGATTAATTGTCCAAACTTGGGTTTTGCAATACAGATTTCCCATTTCTAAAACCGCAAAAAGGCAAATAGAACTACAAATTATAGTAGTTAATACCTAACTATATTAACTTGAATCACTTAACTTAACTTTGCTTAGCTGACTTTGATCACGTTATCCCATAGTTAGAAAATATTATACCTATCATAATTTTTCAATCATTACCTTTCAGTGAGATCATCTAAAAGCATCATTATGATTTTGAATTGACAAGGGTTGGTAGACACATCATTCAATTGAGAACAAATTGAAGCTTTTACCAATTCGAAGAAGTGAATTTCTATGGTGTTGTGTTTATTCTGTTTCATTTTGGAGATAAGTTTCTTCTGTCTTGGAATTAATAAATGCCAAAATGATTTTGGAATCAAAATTTAAAGCGTTTATAATCTAAATACTTAGTAAATAAGTAGCTGCTATGACTGTAATTTACAGTTTTATTTATTTGTTTTTAAATATGTATCTATGCATAATATATTTCTCAGATTGATTACTGTCAGTTTTATCTTTTAACTAATCGTAAACTAAGCAAATAAAGATGACGGAAAAATAATATTTAGCTCTTAATTTACTACATAATGTGTACTGAAGTGTGAATAACTCTTTGTAATTGTTGAAATATTTTTTTCTTTAAGTACGAAAAGGGTTTTGTTTATATAAAAATAGGAACTTGTAGCATTTTTTTATTATGATTAGTTTAGAATTAGGACTTCTGTAATCTTTGGATTTGAACCTAGGTACTTGTGATTATAAAAAAAAACATGTAGTGATTACAAAATGGACTATCGTGTTTTTTGTTTACAACCGCGAAAGTGTAAACAATAGTAGTTGTACAGTCACGATCAGAAATTACAAGTTTATGCGGAAGTCGGAAGTTGCCGGCCGCGACTGTACCGCAATGAATGCGGGGCGATATTCTTATTAAAATAATATAAATAACTCACCATATTTATAGGTTTTGTGTGACTTGACATACATTTTTTATTGTAATCGTAAAATCTTACTTTGTTATGCTGTCCTGGTACAAATGCTGAGTTATTGAGTAATTTTCACTTATTTTAATTTGTTTACAGCGATAATTATATACCGTTTTAACTAAGGATTACGAATAAATATTTTGGCAAAAGATTAGCTTACTCATCTATGCAGGAAAATTCGTTAAACATTCAAATAAAATGACACAATTAAGGAAACTCAAGCAATTGAACAGGTAACTTATACAACATACGTGAGGGTATGTAACTTGGGTTTTTCCCTATACAAAGTTGTAAATCTTTGCCAATAAGTTTTGCGAATCGTGGTCGAATCATATGGCACTATCAGGTCTAGTGAATCAAGTATTTGTCATTGCCCATACAATGCTAGTGGTTTACAAGCTTTAGAATCAAGTATTTGTCATTGTTCATACGAGTACGAATGTTTTAAAAGCTTTAAGGTGAATGCTTCGACTGGTAGCGAGATTTAAAATAAAATGTTTTTTTTGTTATTTTAACTATGTTAACATACGATTGATCTTATCGTTCCGAGTTAACACGCCTCAAAGTACTTTTTTTCGATATCTGTGTCCTCCGAAAGTTCTTAACTTGCAAAGATAATCAAAATATAACAATATTACGGATTATATATGAATTTTTGATATCAAAGATTACTTTGAGATATCTTATTACCACGGTTGATAAGGCAATGCCTCCTATCTGCTCTTAACTGAAGCAAAACATTAAAAAATCATTTTATATTTAAATTTCCTGCTACCAATCGCAGCTCGCCTTAAGGCCGCGGTTTGTGGTCCAATGATTCAGCACTTTTAAACCTGTCATCGACCTGAATGATTTATATCTGTACTCAGGAGTGTATGCTTATGTATGAGCCATCTTTTGTTGTATTATTTGCAATTTTCCTCGTTAAATTGGGTCTTCAATACCTAGAAATAATTAGTCACAAGAAAACCCGATCTAATTTAATGCAATTCAATGTTTCGGTAATTGTATTATTGTACCTTCCGTCTGCGGTTGTCCCTGGTTATCCATGAGAACGCACCTGGATAAATGAAGCCTATAACCATCCTCGGTAATTAGGCTATGTAGCAATAAAATGTATTTTAAATCGGTCACACACAAGATGCCCCAATCCGGAGCAGTAAATGGATGTTTCTAAGCCAAAGATCTTTAAAACAATCAACTTTATTGGGTATCAACCTGTACAGTTTCATGTACCAAAAATGAAGTCTCCTGAACCCAATAAACGTGACATAGTCACGCGTGCAGCATATTTAAAAAGCAGAAATTCGCACATACGTAGCAAAAGCAAGCGTGGGTAAAAATCCTAATAAGTATAATTAATTGCAATGAGATAAGTAAACAAAACTTAATGTCGTAGCAAAATTAAAGTTTGCGCATACACTTATCGACATAACTCACAACACTAAAATCGGAAAATACAAGTTGTGTTCCAAATATTAATGTGTATTTGTCAAATATTTGTTTATCATGTCACTTATTTACTGGGAAAACTCAAACTCATGAAATAATGACTTCAGAAAACGTGTCATAGAGTAAATAAATATGTATCATGCCTTAACTGGCTCGTGTCATATCTAGTAGTGATGTGGTCAAATATTTTACTATGCGTTAGTGTCACGAAATTAGCGTGCTATCGATAATTGAAGATATTACATTTTGAAGAGTTTTAGATCATCGTGAAATGCAAAGTGGTGTTAATATCTATCGTCAGCTTCTTGCGGTTATGTAAAAGATTCGCATGATGATATTCTATTAACTAGGTCTACAATAAGTGAGTCATTTGATGACACAAATATTATGACGATAAAAAAAAATACCAAAATCAAACAATTGAACGGTAAGAAAGAAAGAAAGAAAAATATTTTTATTGGCACAATACATACACAGTATATAACATAAATTAACAGTAAAATAAAAGTATCACCGAAAACAATTCAGATAAAAAATAAATAAAAAATAATAATAAAATAGGCTCAACATTTAAAAATATAATAATAAAAATTGTGCCAACAAGGTCACAGCTCAGCATATTGTCAAGTGACCACACTGTACAACAGTACTGGCCACCCGACGCTGGTTTTCAGCTGCAACCCACGAGTGTCGTACGCTCGAAATTATTAAAATCTACTGCTACCGATACCGTCTTAAAATTCACTCCTTATTCCAAGATTAATAATAGTTAGTAAATACATATCATAGATATTATTATATAATGATTAGTGTGTGTGTCAGTGAGTGTGAGTGTACCTAGTGTTTTATAGTTTTACACGTGCAGAAAGGACAAAAATAAGACAATATAAGCCACAACAAACAGCAGCCATACGAAGCCTGTAAAGGTTATATGGGAGAAGAGGTTATACAGACATTTTCATATCGTTTTGATGCAGTAGTAGAAATTCTTTAATTTCACCTTAAAAGTCACACTGCTTTTTGCTTTTTTAATGGGGGGTGGAATATTATTCCAACACTTTGTTGCTGCATAGCGAAAACTCCCCCTGAATGCTGCGGTCCTGTGTCTCGGGATAGAAAGTTGTGGAACACAATTCCTTCGTACTCTGCCAGTGTAACCATGTGTCCATTCAAGCTTATCATACAGATATAGGGGTGTGCGTGAATGTATGACACTAAACATTAAGCTGGCTAAGTGCAGTTTTCGTCGTGCATTCATTTTAACAAGTTGCGTTTATTAAAAATGGAGTAACGTGACTTCTAAATGGTATGTTGAAACAAAATCGCGCACATGCATTTTGAAGTCTCTGTATCATACGTTCCGTTTTGGATAGTAAGCGCGGGCCATACACAGAATCAACATAATTGAGCTTAGATAAAATCAAAGACTCAACAAGTAAAATACGCAAATCTTCAGACAGATAGGGACGCGCTTTGTAAATCACTTTTAGCCTGTAGAAACAATTTTGGATTGCCTCAGTGACATGTTTCTCAAAACGAAGGTCCGCGTCCATAATCAGACCCAGATTACGTGCCTCATAAACACGATCTATAGGTTCTCCCATTACTCTTATGCAGAAAGTGGCGGCGTTAGTTGCGCTTAGCTGGGTATTAGTACCAAAAAGCATGTACTTAGTTTTTTGTGGGTTTAAGACCAAGGAATTGCGCTTGGACCAATTTACAATTCGCTCCAGGTCATCATGCAGGTCTTTCAGTGCTCTTTCGTACTCATGGGGTTTAAAGGAGATGTAAATTTGAGTATCATCCGCGTAAATGTGGTAACTACATTTTTTTATATTCGTCGTTATGTCAGCGCAATACAAATTAAATAATATAGGTCCGAGTACGGAACCTTGCGGCACGCCTCTACTAACCGAACGATAAGAAGAAACATCTATGGAACCGTCTGTATGTCGTATTTCTACGAACTGAGTGCGTCTGTTAAGGTAGCTATCGAACCATTTTACTGTGTCCACGTCAAAGCCATAAAAAGTCATTTTAGATAGTAAAAGAGGAGTATTAATACAGTCAAAAGCACGGGAAAAGTCCAACAAAACCAACAGTGTGCACATCCCGTTGTCTTGTGCTGATAGAATATTATCTGTTACATCCAGAAGCGCAGTGGTAGTGCTACGGGCTTTCCTAAATCCGGATTGCATATCGGGCAGGATATTATTTTTCTCTAGGTAATCAACCAGTTGCGAAGAAACCACTTTTTCCATAACCTTGGAGAGCACAGGCAAAATGCTAATCGGTCGTAGATCCTTAATATCTGCGGCATTAGGTATTTTAGGTAGTGGACGAATTTTGCCAATTTCCACACCTCGGGAAAAGTTGCTATTTCAATAGATCTATTAATTATAGATGTTATACATTCTAATGTTGCAGGCAATGTCAAAATTACCATGTTTATATTAATATTATCACATCCCTCTGCGTTAGACTTAACACTATTCAGAATTCTCGCGATATTTGACTGCGTTGTAGGTTTTAAAGTAAAACTTGAGGAGTTGTGTCGCGAAAATTCGAAATAGGTCAGTTCAGAAAGACTGACTTCATCATTACCTGGCACATTTAAAAAGTGGTCACATATAGCATCTGGATTATTAAGATGCAACGGTAATTCAATGTCATTTTAGGTGGAAGCAAAGTATTCTTTAAGTTTTTCCATAGCAATTTGGGGTCCCGTGCCTGATGGTTGATATTGTGCGTGAAATAAGCAGATTTCTCCCGATATAATGACACATTAACCAGAGACTTAAGCTCACTGTAGCAAGCTTTCTTGCCTTCAGTTTTATATTCCCGGTATTCGTCATTAGCCTCGTTCCTCAAGCGAATCATTAATTTAATGGTGTCAGTTATCCAAGGATAAGAACGCTCTCTTATAGTACATGTTTTCTTTGGTGCGTGAACATCAAATAACGCAACTAGAAATGAATTAAACGTATTAACCATTTCATTAACGTCACGTAATTCAGTTATAGCCTGCCAGTTGAAAAGATTCAAGTCTTGTTCAATTTCTTCCTTTGAAACTTGATTTAAAGGTCTATAACAGATTGTCTTAGGAAGTATTTTTGGTCTTTTGAAATTCATCTCACACGTCACGAGTGCGTGCGCACCCAAATCAGGTATAGCTTCCACAGCCACAGAGCGGGCCTTAACATTTGTGCAAATAACATCAATCAGTGTGTCTCCATGTACCGTGGTATGTGTCGGTGTAGTCACTAATTGTTTTAGGTTCATACAATCTAGAAAGGACTGTAACTTGCCTGTTTTTGGGTCAGAGTCATTTGTCAAGTTAATATTAAAATCGCCCATCAATATTATAAAGTCACACTGAGTTACACTATTTAATGAGCAAGATATGGCATCCAAAAATAAATCAACATCCTGCCAAGGCGGGCGGTATGCTGTGCCTATTGCGAGTTTAGCCCCACAAACGCTGAGCGTGAGCCACATTTGTTCCACAGAGGCATATAATGGATCAGTAGGATGCGTATGTCTACGCACAGTGAGACCGCGTTTGATATAGAAACCAACGCCTCCACCCTGCCCCCTTACCGACAATGGTCGTGGTATATGGCGTAGTCTATATCCAGGAATCACGGGTGCACGCCCCTCTTCACCGACCCGCAACCAGGTCTCATTAATGGCCATGATGTCTACATCGCGCTGTAGCACAGCCACCGTAAGCTCATCGTGTTTAGTTCCCAAGGAGCCAGCATTCCAAAGCCCAACTTTGAGTAATTTTATTGTCATTTTATTTTTGCCCTTAAGACTGTAAATGTGTTATATAAATATATACAGATTTTGTGACGTGTAACTCTTAACATAAATATATTATAAATTAAATCAGAACAAAGAAAGCGATCAACACCGTGGGCTACATACAGTAATGGAAATACACAATAGTTAGAACAGACAGCAACAGCAAACATAATAATGCAACAGTACCTATAAGCAAATATGCGTGTACACACTAGGCAAATACAAAAATAAGTTATTTTGTGCACATACAATATCATAAAAATATCATTTAAAAACCTAAAAGTAGCAAAATTCACGAAACATATTGCAAAGCATTTAAACAAAGTTATAATTCTAATACACTGACAATATTCAAGAAGTACCACATGACTATAAATTCCGCTAATTATGTTAGAAGATGATAGCCAACTTATTTGACGGGGAAAAAACGTTCAATGTCGGATTGCATTCTAACTTGCACCACCGATTTGCCCTCTTCCTTGCGAGCAAGTATACGCCCATCTCTTGTCCACGAATATTTCCATCCGCAACGAGTCGCAGCCTGACGTGTCATGTAGAACAATTGCCTGTTAGATTTTGTCAGGCGCTCGTTCACATAGATCCGTTGTGATGCCCCGGGCAACTCAATGTCAGCAGTGCATAGATTCCGACGAACACGCGCGGCGTTCAGGATACTGTCACGAGTAGTGCGCCTTGCCAACCTGGCAACAATAATGCGATGGCGAGAAGCATCCTCTCCCTCGACGCGGTCTCGCAGCACATTACCCACGCGCCTTACAAATACCACGTCACGCTCATCAAGCGACACGCCTAATTTAATGGCCAGGACGTTCAGTAGCTGGGTTGTGTTCTCCCCCTTAGTCTCCGGCACACCGGAAACTTGCACGTCATTGAGTAGCGACTCCTGCTCACGCTCATTGAGCTGCAGCTTAAGTTCACCAACAGTCGTTTCTAACTCTGCAAGACGAGGAGAGACCGTTTGCTCGATTTTTTCCTCCACCGTAGTAACTCGGACTTCCAGTGCGTCGACTCTGCCCATCAACTCCTCGCGGAACTCACGGACCTCAGTCCTTAACGCATTAACTTCGTTCCGAAGACAACGTATCTCTAAGGCAATTGAGAGTGAGTCTTCCAGGTTATCACGGCCTGGCGAATCACTCGCCATGCGTTTGTAAGCGCGAGATTGGGTATTTACATGCGTAACGTCAATCGCTGCTGGTGTAAAGATGGGCAGACAGGTGTGTTGGTGTTATGGAGTGGTGTTTTAGCCCAACAAGAAGGACAAACCCAGTTTTCATTTGATTTAGCGGAGTCTGGTGTTACATATACGCAGACCGGGTGATAGTTTTCTCACACCGTTTACATTTAATTGATCTGTTCGAAGATATATCTTCACTACAAACATCACAAATCATATTCATTTTGAATTATCGCAAAACAACGTTAGCGTTCGTGAACAAAGGCAGTGACTCAGCTAGCAAGCGGCACGGCGAGTACATGCGCCGAGTGAGTGGCGGTGCGTGATATATGAGCAAGCAGCGCAGCAATAGGCCGTACGTATGGAAGCGGCGGCGACAGCGATAGTGTGACCGGTAGACTGGACGGCGCGCGCGATGACTCACCTGTCACAAGCAGCTGATCACTGTTTATTAGATTTCGGTATCACTAAAAACAGCGATATCTTCGTAATCCGCTTTCGATTTAATTGAACAATATCACAGAGCACAGAACTTTGATCGAGCTTTAAACTTATGTAACTTTTGTCCATATAAGTACACTATAGACTTCTTCTATGAATTTTAAAGACGGAGAGCGTAAGTAGTAATGCACACACGAACGAGTCGAGCGAACGAGTATCCTCGGTCGGTAGGTACTCACATTATTACCGAGCAAATTATTCTCGTATCGATTATTAATTTTCACTTAAATATAATTACTGTATCGTAATCCGATAAGTGGCGCAAAGGCAAAAGGTTACAACAATATGGATCCTTACGACTGTATAGTAAAAGTAGGAACTGCGCTTGCGCCGGTCGATGGCTCGCCTTGGATTGATAATAATACAATATACATGGGCTAATGGCCCTTAATCAGATGAAGTGTTTAATTAGTTTAGTTTATAAATAACAGTTTCCTAGTTCCGCCGGATTTCGATATCGATCTAATGTAAACAAAATGTTTAAAGTTTTGCACAAAAGCTTACAATGAATTTAAATTGTTATATTTACTACAATAACAAACTTCGTGGCTTTCTATTGGTAGAAACAAAAATCTCAAACAGGCTCAATAGACCCAGAAATGGCCCTTTTTGGCTCAATAGGCCTTTACGAGCTCACTCAGTATGGATTTCAATTATTGTTTTTCTCAGGAATGGACATAATTTATGGATCAAGAACTATGAACAGTTGTGTATCGACAATTATTCATCTATATTAATTACTAGACCATAAACAGAGCAGTTTCCTACCGGAATTGTGAAGTTTATCTACGTATATAATCGTAATTCGTATGGCGTAGTGTCGTATGGGGTGACATTGAAAGTTTCCCCGAGTCGTGACATACTAGTCATAGTATAAACTTATATTAAGTACATTGATCTTTATATGACATGTTCGTATGTTTGTTTATTGGTTACTCTTAAATGCAGTATTCAAAAAATCTGAGGACTATGTTTATTGTATAACAAACTTAATAATATAAGAAGCAAGCCTAAAGTTCTTTCAAAATAAATTACAATAATCAAGTTTTTTTTACTAAAATTAATAGCAATCTGTACTTCATTATAATATGTATAAACACAAATAATACCGCCGTAATAACAAAAAAACCGGCCAAGTGCGAGTCGGACTCGTGCACGAAGGGTTCCGTAAATTACAGTTAAATCAACCTATCTCAAAAACTATAAGAGATACTTTGATCAAACCAAAAATCGTTGAAAGAGTTAATTAGCATGCATCACCTCTATTTTTTTTAGAATTTTATACCCCGTAGTTATAAAAATAGAGGGGGGGGGACATACTTTTTACGACTTTGAGAGCTGATATCTCAAAAACCGTTCACTTTAAGAAAAATGTTTTTTAGAAAACTTTATATCATTTTAAAAGACCTTTCCATTGATACCCCACACGGGTATGTACATCGAAAAAAAAAATTTCATCCCTCAGTTACATGTATGGGGGGCCCCACCCCCAATTCTTTTTTTTACTATTTAGTGTCATATTTTTGTAGCGGTTCATACAACACATATTCCCATCAAATTTCATCACTGTAGTACTTATAGTTTCCGAGTAAATCGGCTGTGACAGACGGACAGACGGACAGACGGACATGACGAAACTATAAGGGTTCCGTTTTTGCCATTTTGGCTACGGAACCCTAAAAACTGCTCAAATACTGTTTAAACTCATATTTAACTACAGTTTCTTGCCCTAACCGTTATCAGTTCCGGCCACAGACAATGATATCTCTGAGAGGTAAACAAAGCCTACGCTTCCTATCTGAGACGGTAATTAATTAATACCAATTAACTATAATTATATCTGCTCATTTTGGTACAAAAATATTTTCAAAAATAACTGCTACTTATACCATTTATAATAGTCCAAGTTAACCTTTGTATAGTAAGTAAACATATTATGCATATCGGTGTTGCCAGAAACGCATAGTAAATTAAAACATTAATCAAAACATAACAGATTTGTTTGTTGTAATTTGTGATAATTAAATTGTTACTAAAAAAATAATGCCTGATTACAAACTCATTTAAGTTCGACAAGTCGATAGTAATTAATTGAGAAGATAATTACTCGTGGGAATAGGAATATCAGTTGTTTTTTGCAATATTTGTTACATAATGGAACCAGTAATTGTGCGTATGTAATAGAAAATTGATTTTACGTATCAATTTTTTATACACGTTTGTATACACGTTTTGCAAAAAACTACTGGGCACTAGTATAGGATATTTACCTTTACTCCTTTTGACTTTGGCTAAGTAGATTCAAATGATTTCAATATGAGAATCATAAAGATATATTTGCTTTCATAACCAATGTCTTAAATGCCTAGTGGAAGCAAACAGTTATTGAATCAATAAATTAACCAAAAACCAATAATAATGTTTTCATGAAACATGTTGTGCTTACTCAAGTCTCTAATTTAGATGAAACTGCAATGTAGTAATATAATTATTAGTACCTTATAGTTGTTGTCAGCACTGTTTCAAGCATTGTGCAAAAGCGTGCAATTGCCAATGTCAGCATTTATCGTACATATTGTGATATGTCACTCGGGCGCATTGTGTTTCGCACACACTCGCGATTTTGCGACACAGCAGAATTGAGCAGTATATTATGTAGTATGAAAATAATGGTGAATCAAAATCTTATTCTTATTTATTTTTATGATTTTCATACTTATCCTTTTAATGGTTTTCCAGCTAGACAACAATAGATTTCTTCGTTTCACAAAAATATTGCTGGATACATTAACTTGATTCATAGCACTAGTTGAATAAACAATAGCAAAAGAAAATCGTGCAAACAAAAACGAATGCAGGTTATTTATGTATAGTATGTTTAGGTAACAATTAGCAAATTAGTCTGTATTTACTTCATACATTTTCATGAGAATAGCATTTTGTCTTACTTACATCCTGTTCACAATATTATTATTCTTGTTTTAAGTAGTGAGGATTCCCAAAAATCTTTCAAAACATTATTAAACTGATTATTTGATTCAATTAAAAATATTCATAAAATTGGATATGCTTCCTATTTAATATAAAAAATAGACTTCTGCGACTAAGAGCTTGTCCACATCATGTATAATCGCAACGTGTGCAATTCGAGTCGTGATCGCGCGCCCAGTCGAACTCGCAAGTTTCCGCTCGGAAGATAAATGAATGCTTTTCGATAGGAAGTAACATTATTTCCTACTAGGCGTATAAGTGCTTTATTACGCCTTATTTATACATAGACCACCCACACAGACACTTTTCTGTCTAACATAATCGATTTTACCAAAATAGCAAAACTGCAGATGCTAAAATTATCAAAATCGTATTAAGCAATTGAGTTTTTTGTGCTATGTTTCTCATGGTTAACAATGCTACAATTTGGTCATAAAACTTGGTCTGATAAAAAATCGTTTAGCGTGTGTACGAAAGTAGACAATGATGGGCAAAGACAATCATTGAATGACGTTATTCCTCTCATCATACTGATGACATGATTGCAAGAATTATGTCGGATTACAGTGCGAAAATATTGTTTGTATGTGGAAATTGAATTATTAACGGCGGTAGTTTCTTTTGCTTTGTATTTAAGAATAGTTGGCTAATCATTAAAATGATTAATGATTATGTTGGAGACTTCCGGTATGACTAATTTGTTTGATGCTGAAAAAGTTTTGTCCACTTAATACTAAAATAGAAGCAAAATTAGAGTTGTGCATTGTTTGTTTTACTGAAGATGTAATTTCTCTACTCCTAAAGTAAATACTTCGACCTTGATCTCCGATCTTGACCTCTGAATTGTGACTATGCTCATTTATTCTCTGTTTGAGAAGAAGCCTGTGCAGCGGAACAGTTAAAAAAGCTACTGATAATAAGACTTCTTAAAAAAGAAAATCCTAAAAGTACTTTCTGTCAAATAAACGAAGCCACTTTATGAATTTCCTGGATTTTAACCGCAACAATAAACACTAATGTATCAAAGATATTTATGAACTTCTGTAGCCATATATTTGGATAGGGAAGCACTTATGACAGATCAAATACGTTATGTACTTAAACGGTACAACATATAAGGTGTTTCCGTACCGTTAAACATCATTTTAAATTAATCTCATCTTCTGGAAAATTCTTACCGCCATGGTCGTTCTATTTCATATATGAAATATGGGTATACCCAAGTTTATGACTATATTTAACCAACTTAATACACGGTTGAACTAACCACAATTAAAACAGGTTACATAATAATATGTAGGTAACAATTACTACATAAGTATGTTATGGTCACTGAATACTTGAATTGAATTCGAAAAAGGAGAATACCAGTGATCTTACGATGTCACCACCTTGGTTTTACAGCAATTTACAATATTCATCTGTAATTGTTAGTTTGGGTTAACATAAAATATGTTGTACAACCACACACGTGACAATAAAAAATGACCATAAGCTTACAAAAATAAGCTAACTCGGTCCTGACCCGCCATTTTTGACCAAAAACAATAACAATCCATAGTAAATTTCGCAACATATCAATGGACTCGCCCAAAGAGGTCGACAGACGCTGACCTTCTGTGATTGGGCGAAACTTTAAACTCGGAACACGAGAATTTGGCAAAGCGTAGGTCGCAAGGTACCATAGAGGTTTACCTCACCTCGTTTGATTTAAAATGGCTTCGGCATGCCGGCAACTATGCGTTATAAATGTATATTTGCAATGCTTTTATTGTATTGGTCAATGCGGAGATTGAGAGAAAACTTTAATGATATTATGTTACTCAATATCCCGATGTGATACAGATTAGGGAAACGTATTGCAAAAGCACCTTTTAATATAGAGCATATAGCACACTTTTGCAATAATTTTATTGTAATTATACTGCACTATAAATAAACTTTTTGAGTGTTTGTGAAAGTTAAATGCAGGACACATTAGTAACTGCGAATAGCCATAAAAATAAGAGCCAATTACGAGATTCAATTGATAAAAATGGCCGCTAGAACAATACAGTTAGTCATCATCTCAATAATGTTTTCCTTTCTGATTAAGTCAAAATACACTATGATGACAAATGGTTCCGACAATTTCCAAAATATTTTTAACGGTTGAATAATTCATAGTTTGGTAAATAAAATAGATTAACAGCTCCTAGTTCCTAGTAGATAATTGTTTGTTTATTTACAAGATAAGGCCTTATGGCCTGCCATCCGCTTCCGGCGCGCGCGCAGGTATCGAGACCACTTGTCACCCACTCGCAAACTGAAGCATTGCTATTTATAATTCATATTTTTGTTCAGTAATTATATTATGGCGTTTACTTATGACCTTTTGAAGGATTAATCAATGTTGATATTTTTATACCTTTTTGTACAATGTCCTTAACTGTGTGTTTAACGGTAATTTATGTATAATTGATATAACAAAGCATATAAGAGGAATACATAAGGGAACTACATAAGTGGAGTACATAAGGGGAGCACATAAGGGGAGTAAATAAGAGGAATAAATAAGGGGAGTACATAAAGGGATTACATAAGGCGAGTATATAAGAGGAGTACATAAGGGGAGCACATAAGGGGAGCACATAACGCGGTGTCCTGCGTGAGCGACGAACGCGACGCGACGCGACGCAACACGACGCGACGTAATGCGACGCGATGCTATACGCGACAAATGTCCTACGTGATTTTGGTCATTACTTCTCAAATCATGGGGAAGTTCAGTACAATTTTGCTTGAAAGTTCATATTTAAAGTACAGACAGCAACATTTATGTTTTTTGTCCCACAACAATCTTGATTCACGCACTGTGGCGACCAACGCTTCTGAATAGTTCGTGGTGTCGCATCTGGTCGCCCGCAAAACAAGTACGTGTTACGTCGCGTCTCGCCGCAGACTGTCACATAGGCCGCATGTAGGGAATGCCGTTGAGTTGATCGCGTTCGTCGCGTTCGCAGCGTCGCGTCGCGTCGCGTTCGTCGCTCACGCAGGACACCGCGTAAGGGTAGTAAATAAGGGGAGTACATAAGTGGAGTACATAAGGGGAGCACATAAGGGGAGCACATAAGGGGAGCACATAAGGGGAGTAAATAAGAGGAATAAATAAGGGGAGTACATAAAGGGATTACATAAGGCGAGTATATAAGAGGAGTACATAAGGGGAGCACATAAGGGGAGCACATAAGGGGAGCACATAAGGGGAGCACATAAGGGGAGCACATAAGGGTAGTAAATAATGGGAGTACATAAGTGGAGTACATAAGGGGAGTATATAAAGGGAGTACATAAGGGGAGCACATAAGGGGAGTATATAAGGGGAGCACATAAGGGGAGTACATAAGTGGAGTACATAAGGGGAGTATATAAGGGGAGTACATAAGGGGAGTACATAAGGGGAGCACATAAGGGGAGCACATAAGGGGGTACATAAGGATTGATAAACAGTTTGTTATTTATAAAGATCAAATTAAACCGTCTAACAACATAATGATGAGCTAGTAACTAAACAATTATGTTAAAGGTAAATAATTACGGATATTCAATTATTGTTGTCAGTACGTTTATGTAATACTTTATGCAACAAGTGTAATAAATACTAGATCGTTACTCTAGTTGTACAGGAAGAAAATTCGAACTGGTTTTAATACAGATATTTATCCCTTTTCCTGGTTCAAAGGCCATCTCAGAACTTATGCAATACCTAACTAACGCTTCCCGTGGCGACGTTCACTTCTGAGAGAATGTCAATACCCCCTTGTGGTACCAATTATCGTCGTGTTAAAATAATACGAACAAGTATTTGTGAAAGGAAACAGGAACTTTCAAATAATAATTTAAAAAAAAACATTTATTTAGAACCATAAAATTAACCCATTATACCATCTTTCCCCAGCATCCATTCTTTAATTTTGCAATAACAACACAGTAGTCCTATTTTGAGTGCAGAAAGCAGTGATATGCGCAGACGCATTGAACACAACAGACTCGACGGCGCGGGTCGACAACCGCTCGCCGACCCTGACACTGATCGCCACATACTAGCTAGGCACGCGGCGACACCCGTATAAGTGAACATTCATTAATTATCACGCAATACTGTTATTAATTGACACGTTTTGCTAATTGATAAATTATAATGTAAACAAGTTTGGATGATTGGTCATAAATGATTAGGAAAGTAGCGAATAATGTGATTGATGTATGCTAAGTAGTTGGTAATTTAATTATGAGTAACGAGTAATTGATAAAGAACTCATGCAAAACTCGTTATATGCTTAGATAATCTTTATTAAAATTCTAATACATTTTCTTGAATTTCGTGCAGTTACGATAAAAGAAGCATATAAACTACACAACTCTACACCATTATCATGAAAGCTAGCTAATAAATACCAACACTAACGCATTTATAGTATTAGTAAGGATTTCTCTAACCGCAAACAATTCTAAGAACAGCACTATTAACAAACAACATTGACAGACAGTTCAAGACTAGAGGTGCGCTTACTCTATACGGAAGCGTTTATCGATAATGTTTTATCCCCTAACTTTTACTTAAAGTATGACTCAAGCTGTTTACGATAAACTTTACTTCCTACAACTTCGGTTATGTCGGTTAAACCCTACTGAAGGTTAAGATCAGTCGGTCAACGGCATTGCTAACTATATTCGGCATATTACATGATTATTCGAGAAAAAAAGTTATTGCTGGCGATAAAAAAACATGTGTCGGTACTTAAAGCCATTAATTTGTGCTATCGGTGTGACCATGGAGAATTTGGGTGGATTATTAATCCTACCCTTAATCTGGAGGTTCATAATTAATCAGATTGCTACTTCCGACTATTCTTAAAACTTTTGGTAATGGAAGGATGTCTGTTATTCCTTTTCACAAAGACGCTCCTTGAAAGAATTTGTTTCATATTTATGCAGAATAGAATTGAAATTATAATGCTGAACCTGTTCGATTATCACATAAGATACTGTTTTTACTGTATGTCTGTGGACCAGTTCTAAATTCAACGTAGAAAAAACTACTAGGAGAATTCATGTAATAGGTACCTAATAATGAGTCATCTAATGGTGGAAACATGTCTCCATACATAATTAATAAACAAAAAAACAAAAGAAATGCTATAAACTGCGACAAATGTGAGCGAAATGCGAAACTACAACCAGTTTTAACTTTATATTGTGTAACATAACGCAATCGCAAGTTATGTCAAGATGTTCACGATCTTCGCGACGGCACCAAACAAACAAAAAACTGCATAATTATTGCATAATTAAATAAAAACGTGAGCCAATTTAAAAACTCTATGCACCGCTGTGTGCCATACTTCGATGGTCTATTTTGGTATAAATACCTAGAATTGTAAGTTTGTTTACTTAAGCTTCTTCAAGGATAAATCAATTTTACTTTAAGTCCAATGCGTTTTGAAAGTGGTCAATTTTCTAGGAATAATTTCAACACACCATTAGTACTCTGGAAAAGAAAATGGTTGCCAGCAAAGTCTTAACAACGGCTAGATACTATTTTGCAAAAATAAATTGCCTAACATTATCAAGCAATTTCCATGATAAGATATTTTTTGCAACACATCTTCAATTGTTGAGCTGTGCACCGAACCGAAACAAAGTACATTTTGATGGGCCCACGCCACCACACACAAACAAATTGATTATAAATGCTCCTAAAACGTGTAATACTCAAAAACACGTGTGTTTTTAATTATTTACCTCCGTAGTGAAATATTAAAGATGTTAGTCATAAGTAGCGGCCGTAACATCGTAATGTTTCATGTTTATTCATATTGCAGATTAAAATATATGTACCTGTAAAAAACTATAATAAAAACATACTTAATTCGCAAATTGATTACATAATTAGACTGTTATATAACTTTACTATATAGGTCACAAAAAAGGTACACTTTTAAGATCATGTGGATAATAACATTAATGTTAATTTTTGTGTTGTTTCAGACGTGCATCGATGATGTCTCCGCGGCAACTCATGCGCAACTCGAATATGACGCAGAAATGGCAACGACGGGAGATCTCCAACTTTGAGTACCTCATGTTCCTGAACACTATTGCTGGTAAGTTGTAGTCAAGTATAAATAAAATCGTGTTTTTCAAAACTGAAGTATCACGTCATCTCCTCACGTAAGAAAACTGACGTCGGCGACGCAAAGCGCGAACTATAGAAAAGGCTTCTATTTCTTCATGATGTATTTAAAAGGAAACATATGGCGCCTTCTTATGTATTATTTTTTTAGGTAGGGCTATTTAAATAAAGAAGCTCCCCACTTTGGAATTGAATGAAAAAAAGAATTGTAAAAAAGGTTCTATTCTGAAAAAGCATTGCAGTCAAGATTAAACTCTGAATAAAAGTTAAATCACTTAAAAATGGAGTCAGCGCGAGCGGTTGATACTATGGTTCAAGAAATAAGACATCTTTCATAACAATTTACTTCTATTACATCCACTTAGACATGTGATTCAGTTATTATAAACCATGATAAGGGAAATCTCATCCGTCGTTACCTATCCACTTTGTCAGGCAATTTAACCAATAATTAACTGTTAACTACGAGTTATAATTACACTCAGTTAAATCGGCTTTCATATGACAATAGTGGAAAAATCTTCCTATTATATTTAGGTACTTAGATCTTTCTAGAAGACTCAGTTGCATCAATTAAAGCCGTGCATGGTTTAAAATAATATGATGCAATAATATTTTGACTGATTTTATTTTTAGATCCTTAATTCAATGTAGATTAACAAGGTTATTAAAGTCAAGTAGGTATACTAAGCTATTTTTGTTGCCCTACAAAAAATTTGTTTATTACTTTGTGACTAGAGTTTTTAGTACGAAAATGATCCAACAGAATTATATATTTTTGGTTGGAAACTGATGGCGAGAAGGCGTATATTATTGAAGCATATTTGATCACGAAAACTCCTAAAGAACCTGAGACTTTCAAAATTACCATTACGCTGCCATTGTTAAAATAAGCCAAATAAAAAAATAATTTCATTTAAACTTCTGTAGAAATGCACAAAAAAAACTACAAAATGCTATGCAAAAAATGTTCTAACCGGTCCCCCTAGATGGCGCTGCATAACCAGTTTAAGTATTAAGTTTAAGCGCCTGACATAATACTATAACTAATACGCAGATTATAGTATTGTTATGTTTAATCTGTTCCTTTTATTTTCGTGTTACCTTGGCATTAACGCAGTGCAAAAAATATCGTCTTGAAGACGTGACCGACCAATTACTAGAGCATAGCTGATCCTTTGACTGATAACTTTATTTTTATGAAATATTTTGGTATCACAGTGTTATGCTAAGATAGTCTACTTGCTGTCGATCGTAAATTTATTTTAGTAACTTTAACTAGTACAGTTCAGGCGTTTCTGAAACAAATACACATAATCCAATAGGACCTTTCAGATACACCGGTAGATTGCTTGTTAGATTTTAAGAAAATAGGATAAAGTTACAGAAATATACTTACAAACAAAATCACAAGGTTTGTGTATCCCAAACTCTTTCAAAAGTATAAAATTAATTTATCAATATGAAGCATAACTTACCTACATAACTAAATTATTTATTTAACAATCACCATTTAAAGTACCAGGGCAGCAGTAGCTTCAGGAACTAACAGACCGTGTCAAACGGATAGAAACTTGTTTTAATCAGAGGTTCCATAATCCGGATCATTAAACTATTATGCATTGAGGATTCACATAATGCATCAACGTTGAAAATATCGTTAATTTTCTATTCACCTAGAATAACAGTCAAGAACACAAATCTTTCTATTGTCCTATATTTTAATATATAAATCAAAAGTTTGTCTAAAATTACCAAGTCGCATTTTGCATCAGGAATGGCAAAATTGTCATCGAGCCAAACATTGACCAAAAATCATAAAAGTATTAAACGCCTAATGAGAATGACTCGGCAATACAGTTACTGTTATGAACCACAGTACCTTCCCATTATCACAAGCATTACATATGCTTTACATAAGAATTTAGGTATTACAGACATGACATAACTTAAACAACTCATGCAAGTCTATTGTGACGAGAAAAAACGACCAAAATCTATCATTATGCAAAGCTGAAAGCATTTTGCAAATGTACTCGCTAATAGATGTCAATGACCACATCGTGTGACTAGAATTTAATGGCTACCTGTCATTAAATTGCGAAAAGAAATATGACCTTAAAAACATTTTGGAAAAGATTTGCATGTGTTAAATGTTTTCTTGCCATTCAGTATCCAATGGTCAATTAATTGAGCTGAATTCTGTACATTTCTTCTTGGAATATGTATAAGTAGATACCTAATTCATTTTGGCTACAAGCCATCTGAAATAACATACCATCGTCCATCAGCCCTTGAATCTCTTCTTAAGTATGATGCCCTAGTAACTTACTTTCACACAATTTCTTCACTTCACGACCGCAACCAGGATGTCCTTTCAAGTTAAACTGTGGGAATGTAATGTACCAATGTTACCATCTGACTGAATAACTATACTTGCGCAATAACGTTAGCGTTTATTAGAAAATGAGTTTGTCTCTTAGTCGGTGCAAACGGTACAAATAATCCAATTTATTGTCACATGCATGTTGTTAGAGGGTCGCACTGACTCACTCAGCTGTTATGCTTTCCTGGTACCACGTGGTTAGACGAGGTCATGAGGTTGTTTTGAAAAACATGCTGAGATGAATTAATCTTAGGTGTTTTTTTTGTTTCATAAATCTACAGTGTCCAAAGAATCTGGTCAAGCCAAAACAAAACAATATAAACATCTCGTTACACGATTAGCATACAATAATGTTCGAGACAGGCCAATCTCTGACACGGCCAGATGAGCAGGAATTCCTCGTTTGTAAGCGCGGGCGCATCAATTACTTGGCGTCACGATTATTGTTCGTTACGTGTGCATACTAAATAACTACTGTTTGCATTCATCTCGGTTTATCGTGGAATCACTTTGTTTGTTTTCTATAAAGTACTTATTACACGCGATTTTTTCGCGCCGCCTACTTTCAACCGACAATTCCTTATAATCACATAATATGAAGGCTACATATAATCAACCAAAGATATTGAAGTGTAGAATCAGCAAACCTCAGTGGCGCCCACCAAGACCAAAGCCTGCCGGGTCTGCGAGATTTTTCGAAAGAGTGACCGCAGCCCTGGGTTTAAAGTCAGTAAGAGTCTGACACTCCCTTACGCAGCACCCACAGCGGGAGGGGTCATTTCATGGGTTCCCATGAGAAAAAAAGATATTGAAGTATTAAACTATGTTTAGGTGACACAAGAAACGGTCAAAATCTGTAGTTATTAATTAGCGCAGTAGCCCAAGGTATCTTCCGCGTAGGGCCGCAAGATATTTCCGCGTTCACGCAAATATTTGGTGACCTACATATAATTGTTCCAATTCCTGTGTTTACATGTTCTTTTGTGTTGTGTGTACATACAGATTGCGGGAGGCATTGAGTTATTTTGGAAGTTGATAAACAATCAGATACTTGGTTTCATACATTCAGAAAAGATTAGTTCCTTCAATTTTAATATCATATTATTTCGAAGACCAGTTACTCGTTGGCCTGATAACTCTCCATTTTCCTGATTTGTTGATACGTAGGTACTTGAAAATAGTACTTCATAAAGGTGAAAAAAATAATCCTACGTACGTATTCCTAGCGATTTGCACTATCAAGGCACCATTTTAACCGTACAAGCGTGTCAAATCAAACAAATAAATTACTTTCACACATTTTATATAGCTGAGTGAAATGGCACACTGGTCAAATCATGTGCAAGAATTATTTTTTTGGATTTTCAGTAAAATGACAATAGGATGGTAGGTGCTCATTGGAGGTGGCCTATGATCAGCAATAGATACGAGTAGTAACAGGCTGATGTGATGATGTCGATGAAAAAGTAATAGCTTTAAAGACTTAACAAGTCGAATAATTAGTTCACATTTTCAATACAGCTGAGTTTATCATCGTTATTGATTCAAATGCAGTTAGAAACAAAACCCAGACATAGATGTAACGGTCAATATTGTAATCACTATTGATATGTGCAGAAGACCCTATACTTGCTTGATAATTTTATATAACAGTACAAAATACACAAAATCAGACCTATACAGTTAAGTATAATTATTGCTACATTTTAATCAAGTTAAATATAATTTTTAGAATTGAACCTGTACCTTTTTCTTGAATATATGTTTACTTAGATAAAGGTTTCTAATTGCGTTTTAAAATGCTTAAATTAAAACATATTTCATTAGAAACTTAATGTGTAAACAAATTAAAGTCTAAGTGACAAATTTTACCAAATTACTTTGCTAACCTTTACCTCAAATCCTCAAAATTATTATATCATATCTCTTACAATTCTTATTTTTAACGTAAACGTGGCTAAATTGACGTCAATACAAGTTAGCACCCTATTACCTCAGTCCTGTGTCAGATGTCTTTACAACACCATTGATAGACGTAACCTTAGTAGCTTCGAGTGTCGTAACTGAAAGACGGTTACCAATCTGGGTTACGCAAATTCAGTATAGGATACAGTTTTCCTGTAATACTTATGGGTTTAGAAGCTATTTATAAAATAAAAAACGAGGAATATAATAAAAAGACTGTACTTTCAAAAAGAAAGCAAATACGTAAGGTTTGAATTTCAGATTTGTCGGCCTCGAGCGGACACAATTTTATTGAATTTGTACTACGATGGTACATTTCACATTGAAAACTTCAAGATGTGCATTTAATATCTCAACTCTGCTAAGTTCTAAACTTCTTCTTGTAATTCGTTATACTGAATTAATTATTTACAAGCAAAAGCATAACACAAAATCGTCTTTTGTTCGTGATACTTTCACTTTAAATAATAGCACTGGCTTGCGTAATTAAAAAAATATCAATTTCTGCGATTATAATTGTTGCACGAACTTCTTTCATGCAAATATTTTGTTGTGTCTAAATTCCTTCCTTTTGGAGACCCAGTTAAAGTGAACTACCGGAATCGATAACTAGTTAATTTTAATGAGCGCTACTTAATGTGATGATAAGTTGTTGGGTGCCAATTTTGATGCAACACGGTTCTTCCTGCGAATTATCTCTTAACTGATAAATGATAAGATTCCTTGCCGGTAAGTCAAAGGTGTTCAACCTGAATATTTTGTAAACAACTTAATTTGTGTATAATTACAGGAGTCATTAATATGGCTTATCTGATGTGTATGTTCCTGTCCAAGTTTTTTTTTCAAATTGCTTGTTTAATTTTGTTTTGGGATGTATTCCGTCATATTATATTAGGTGATATTAGTTTAGTTTTAGGTACATACTTACTACACAAATTAATGCGTTTTCTGTGGTTTAAGTAGATATCTAATTGGATCCATTAATTATGTCAATTGCATCCTAATATTCAATTAGAATATTCCGTATATTGTTGATTAAGTAGTAATAATTGTACATGATTATCGTGTAAACTAAAATACGAATGGGTACACATACTAATATTATCTGTTAAATTCAGGAAGCAACGCTATCTGGACTGGGTTTAATGAAATATTACATAGTTTTGGTGCCTAAAATAACACAAAAATAATGGAAGATAATAACAATTAGTATAAAATTACCGTTTCCTAAAATTATTCAAGGATCTTGTCAATTGGAACATGTTCTTTCCTTTTTATAAGATACGCCGAAGAAGTAAGAATTTCCTTATTAGAAGATTAATAATAACTCGTAATACATTGATTATATCAGGTCATAAAACATAATAAATACAATGCCAATTGTTCATCATTAACGTTTTCATATATTTTTTTATGCAACTTTGATAAGTTACAAGTAAAGACATCGGTCGGAAATATTGCCTTCGTTCGGCCTATAATTTTTTAAAAAACCTACAGTAATGTCTACCAGGACATCATAAAACTAAGGAGCTAGCACTACAAACCTTTTCAGCAGCTCCACAGCCTTATTCCGCAACATGTTGACAATCTTACAGTCTGATTCAGTCACCGCACCATTGTCACCTATATCGCAACGGTTATTTCACTCGCGGCAACTCTCACTTCACGACACCACTATGTCCAACGGTATTGCAAACTTTTGCTTTTTATTTTCGTAGTTATTCAACTATTGCATTGTAAGAGATGCGGTTGTCACGAAAGTTGGCAGGCGTTTGAAGTAACTGGCCGGCTGTCTGGCAAACGGGAAAAGTACCCACGTGACTGTAACAATAGCTATAGAGACTATAATGATAATTGTAGGAAGGGGTCACAGGCCAGTGATAACCGATCGTCAATACATTTACATCGCACTGTTATGCGATACTCTCTTCAAAAGAAAATAATCAGCCTTTGTTTCGTTGTAAACACTAAACATTGCCAATTTGTATTTCGTTGTCGGTTAAATCGAATGTGGACGTAACAATTTAGCTGAAATGAAATAACAAATGTTGTAATCACGACTTTTGTGGCAATTTTTATTTACTTTGCAACTGAAATTATTTGGCTCATGTTGGTAACAGAATTTTCTCAAAAATAAATAATTGAAAGCTAAAATTTAATTAAAATACTATAAATAACATCATATGAACAGAGACCCATCTATGTAGATAACGTTTGTATTGTGAAAACAAAATATTTAGGTAAGCGGAAATATCCAGACCATGTTTACATTTCCATGTGATCACACACGACGCGTATTAAAAATACCATGATGCTACAATAACCTAAGATCAAGTAACACAAGAACATACTTACACAGATGTCTCTACGAAAGAGACGCTTTACCCTTTGATCTGAGCCTTTCCTTAAGAACATTCAAAATCAATTTAAACTTTCGAAACCTATTTATCAGCATGAAAAGCCCAATACACATTATAACACTTGAGCCATATGATTTCTAAGTCATCCCACCTTGATGTAAGGTTGAATGAATCCAAGCATTGCTCTCATTACCCTGTATACCAGCTAAATGTTTAACATAACAATATCTCTCGTGATACACTATTTAGCGTGCACGTGTTTGTATTCAACGAATAACTATTATGTTAGGTACACTAAAGAAATATTGAAATGAGTTATCGGTCTTCATCTCAGTCGAATTTGAGCTCTGTTTTACACAAAATTCAAATTACGTTTCATTGGTTCTTTGATGAGAAATAGAAAAGTTATAACCAAAAATCAAGTCAAGACCAACTTCCCTAAATTAATCATTACCTAGTTCTCAAATCTTCACAGTTGCTTAATCCATAAAAACTAGATCATGTCCTTTCGAGGTAGCCAACAGTCCCCATTCACTAAAGTTGCAGCAACAATATCCTACAACATCTACACATGAATGACTACCCCCAACAATTGCCTACTTATTGATATTTATGACCACTTTCACTCTTCAAATCAGTTTAACCGACGTTGTAAACCACAGTGTGACGAGATTATACCCATTGAACCTTGCTTAACGTCGGTACAAAGTCCTGTGTTACTTTTGTTAGGTTACCTAGTTTTATACGTAATGTATGGCATTCACCTGAAAAGTGTACTCGTTATGTAAAAAGTAATAGGTATCTGCATGATGATATGTAGAGATTGGTAGATGGGTAGTTAAGTGCCATGATAATATTAGAAGGTACAAGTTTTGATATTGAAGTAGCAAGACAATATGTAGACTATTATGTTAAATGAACCAAATTTAAATAAATTGGTGCTGAAATGAACTGCGATTACAAGCCTTTCGCAGCACGTGTGTCAAATAAATTAACGCACATTTAGCCGTTTTCCTCTTCCCTTTTTATTTAAGTTTTAAACGGCTATGTTATTTTATGCAGATTGAGGTAAACTTAATATTCACAATAAATCAATCTGATTAGCATCAGTCGACAGACAGGCGCTGTTCACTTATTTCCTGATATCTAGCTAAATTACTAATTAATCAATCTAGACAGAAATCGCTTTATATTCTTAAAGAGTGTGTGAGCTGATAAACATGCTTCTTTTCACATGTTTTATCTGAATACTCCTTGTTTGCAAAACGTGGCTTGAACATAACGTGTTTTTTTTTTATGCTATCCTGGTACCTATTAATATATTTCTTCATACATCATATCTACACAATATTGCGTATTTGCGACGTCGTTTGTTTTTGGTTAAAAGACCCAATTTTTTGTTGTTATTGTTGACAAGATAATGGCAACTTAATCACTGTATATTTTGTCTTCTATTTCAAATTATCAATGCTCAGTACTGATTGTTCTACGCGTGAAAAATTCAGCAAATGACCGTTCCGAGCAGTTGCGTAGTTGCGTAGATTTCAACGCAAATACTCTGATTGTTATCGTTTCGTCACCATTGTCGTCACTTAAAACAATAACTTTCGTACGAAATAACATGAACAGGGTCAGAACCTTAATCATTGAAGTGTCAAGTCAAATTATTGGCGAAGGATGATTGGCACACTGTTGCGCAAACGCGGAGCGAGGCCGACGTCATGGTTCCAAACCATTGTTAAGGGGAAATTCGACCTAGTGACGTAGTACCAAAAGTTTTAGAAAGTTCCGTTTTGAAGGAAATTATGTCATCTCCTTGGTTATCTAGTACCCTGGTACCTATGAGATAGTTAACTCTGTATTAGTTAAAATCTTACCAATTAATTCTGCCTCGCCATCAAGTTATGATAATTATAGCTCTTTCTTAGTTATAATATCCTTCCTTTGTTCTCTATATTATTAATTTTCTTCATAACATAAACTACTGTCTATAACGATAAAAGAGGACTGCTTTTTGTTTCATCATCTAACGTGGATTTCTTGTTCACAGGACGCACATACAATGACTTGAATCAATACCCAGTGTTCCCATGGATCCTGACGAACTATGAGAGTGAGGAGTTGGACCTCAGCCAGCCGTCCAACTACAGGGATCTCTCCAAGGTACCCAATTATTGCAACCTTGATGACAACAGTTTTGCTGCACGAGATATGACGAAATATCGCCAAGGGATTTCGTCTCCTCGATAACAAGAGGTTTTAATCGATGTTTTTACAGATAAATATAGGTCTGAGGTCAAGTTTTATGCCTAGTCTACACTTCCGTTTTAATTTAAACCCCGTTCGCTGTAATACTTCGACGCTGTACCTGTAGTGGCTTTTTGATGTCCACTGTCTACGGTCTCCCATCATTCTTGTTAACCCTCTATTCGAACACCTCCTAGTTCTTCCATAATGTACCTGAACACATATTATTTGTTCTCCAGCCCATCGGAGCCCTAAACCCTAGTCGTCGCGCGTACTTCGAGGAGCGCTACAATACTTGGGAGCACGAGTCGACTCCACCCTTCCACTACGGCACTCACTACTCCACGGCCGCCTTCGTGCTCAACTGGCTAGTTCGCATCGTGAGTACAACCAAAAGAGTTAGTTAAAACCTTCTTGATAAGTGTCAAAAGTGCTAAAAAATGCCAAGAAGCTATACTTGCACTTTTTATACATTCCAATTGTAGCTATCAATCAACCTTCAATTTATTCAGAAAAACTAAAAGAAAATACATAAAGGCAAAGTCAAATGTTACAATTTTAAATAGGCCTTTGCAGGTTCTTATAAAACGTCACACTAGTTGCACGGTTCCGAAAAGTTGGTCTCATGGAGACGAGCCGATAAGAAACTCCATGGACACTTACAGTAATTAAGTTACATATATGCAGTAGTGCAGCTATGTTTACTTTTAGCTAAGTTAAAGTTAAAACAAAATAAATCTGCCAAGTGACAATTAACGTGTTCTAAATCCAATACGCAGCTTTCTCCAAAACGGCAACTCATTTGCATATAAAAATAAAACATTAATTAAGTGTTACCAGTAACAGTGCGTAAATGATTTATCACGTGTGTTCAACACATCCATTCTAACGTGTCACCCAACATTTGAACGGAATTAAATGTCAGCGGGCCGGAACTAATGACGATATCGCCGCTTCAAGTCATTTACTAAATAATGTGTTGCTTTTGTCGTCTCAGGAGATGAATTTATAAATTGAAATGTAATAACGAATTGTCAGAATTGCTCTTTTAATTTTTATACTTTGGAGACTAACTGTTCTAACGAATTTTGCATTATTCACAATGTCAATGTAGTTTCTGCATATCTGTAAAAGAATGTTGAATGAAAATGTTTAAATACAGACTAATTATAAACTTAATAAAAATAAACTTTTTGGAATAAAACGGAATGGACATCCTAACATTCAATGAAATTCGTTTTCTGCTTTTTATAAGCTCCTAGGTAAATATTTAAATAAGTGTAGAGATAGGTATTGAAGTATGCTTTTAATTGAGATTGTATTTAGTACGTCACAACATAGCCTTACTCGCAAAGACTGATCATCAATCTCAGTCTATCTTAGATCGAAGCCGTTGTTAACAATGTAATAGATTTATCTGAAAAAGCTCACGGTCCATAAAACGCGTCAATGACTGACTAATTAATTGTTATCGGCTGGTATTGTCTGTGTGTTTGTTTTGGAATTAGTTTCACGACACACGCATCATATGGCATTGTTATCAAGATAAATAAAATCACGTTATTTATGAACGCATCATAAACCAAAGCAAATTAATGGATCTCTAGATTTATATTTTTGAAAATTGGGAATAATTAATCACTTCTATAATCTAACCCTTGTGTACAACTATCTAAAAATAAGGGATAAATAAATGTCAAGTTTACGAGCAAAAACGAAAAAATACTAGTTTTACATACACGAGAATGCTGTAACCATACATCGTCGTCTTCAATCGCACGCACTAATGGATCCATCCATCTTGGACAATTAAATTTACAACGCGTCGACTAGTTATTTCAAGTTGCAGTATCTAAGTCTTTGTAAAATGGCCTTGTGGGTGCTATAAAGGGACTCTTCAAAGGGCCCGTTTTGCTACCGATCATAGTAAATTAGTGAATGCATTAACACGTCTGCACTAAAAGTGTGGACGTCACAACAATCGAGCGCACGCGACGCGCCACGACAGATGCGCCGGCGATCCAATGCCAATGACGTTAACACGGCAAAAAAATAAATGGGTGCTTAAATAGAACTGAGTTTTTTTGATGTTGTACCCGTAAAAAGTTTAGAGAGACTGAATCAAAGAATTTGAAATTTTAGGAAACGGACTAATATTCTCAACTTTGCCAGCCTAATGTTTTGAGATGATCAAATGTGTAATTTCTTCCTAGGAACCGATGACAACTATGTTCCTAGCGCTACAGGGTGGCAAGTTTGACCACCCCAACAGGCTTTTCTCCTCAATCGCCATGTCATGGAAGAACTGCCAGCGAGATACTTCTGACGTTAAGGTAAACTACATGTTATTTTATGTTTCTTTTGAAAGTTTCAGAAGGACAACAAAAAAAGGCTTAATATTAATTTAGGTATAATCAAAGATAACGCGTCTCCAAAATGTGTGCCTTTACTTTGATGCATCAACTTCTGACTCCTGCAAACGGCGACAACGTTAGACACCTCATGTTCAAAGGGGTCACGAGACATTATTTTTATTACTTCCATTCTTGTCATCATGTTGACATTTGACTTCTAATCTACAGGAACTAATACCGGAACTGTTCTTCCTGCCCGAAATGCTGGTGAACAGTTCAGGGTTCCGGCTAGGTATCCCCGAGTCTCCGTCAGGTGACGTCATCCTGCCACCCTGGGCGTCTTCAGCCGAGGAGTTCGTGCGCATCAACCGAATGGCACTGGAATCCGAGTTCGTTAGCTGTCAACTGCATCAGTGGATCGATCTCATATTCGGTTATAAGCAGAGAGGTAAGTGTTTGTGTAAACTTCAGTTTTACCTTTGCCTTTGTTGTTATATCCTTTGAAAATGTATTTATTATTAGCATTATCGTCATCTTATCAGTCGTAGGTTGGCTACATCTGAAAAAAAGCTTCGAACATTAATTTCTAAATGGATCTTATTGTAACATGTCCTTAAATTCAGGCTAAGTAAATATTTCGTATTATTCACAAAATTAACGAAAATAAAACCTGCAACACTTATTCCGTAGGTCCCGAGGCGGTCCGTGCAACCAACGTATTCTACTACCTAACCTACGAAGGAGGGGTCCGTCTCGACCAGATCACGGAGCCCGTCACCAGAGCGGCCATTGAGGACCAGATCCGTAGCTTTGGACAAACTCCTGCACAATTACTGAGTGAACCTCACCCTCCGAGAGCATCGACCATGCACCTCGCGCCGCTGATGTTCGCGGCAGCACCTGATGATGTGTGTTTGAGGCTTAAACTACCTTCAAATGCGGCTGTGGTACATGTCTCCGCGAACACCTATCCTCAGCTGGCTATGCCTGCTGTTGTTACGGTAAGTGTGAATTGATAGAGTTGAAGTAGTATTTAATTTAATAATTTTTTTCGGAGTCATATCACGTATGGTATACGAATTCTATGGTATGAAACGCATTTTTATTCCACATAACATCAGTGTTTTTCAAATTGTATATTTCCCCCAGGTGAGTGCAGCCCGTGCGTTTGCGGCACACCGTTGGTCTGGCGGCGGCTGTGCTCACGCGCCGCACGCTCCCCGACACGCGCCTGATCATACGCATCACCCGCACCATCCGCTACTTATGGACCCAGTCTGGGGTATGTACAAACAAAATATATTTTATATGATTACATTTGCCCTACTTTTAGACCGAGTGTGGTATATGTAGGAAGAAAATAGACTTCATGAAGACCGATTCAATTAGATGTGGTTGAGTATTTAATACATGGAGCCCACAGCTATTTTACCTCCTCAACCCAGTCATCTGAGCTTTTTGTGTATTGACAAAGCTGGCTGTCAAGATTTCTATCATATGATTTCTACGGTTGTTAATTTGATATGATTGTAATCAGTAATTTACTGCGAACAAATCAATTACGATTATAGAATTCACAACCTAGCATGCCTTCAAAAACACTCAGGAACAGTGAGACAGGCATGGTCCGTGGTCAATTATCTACGGACTGACGACACTAAGCGTAGCTTACCTACCTTTTGATCGATTCGTGTGCCTGATGTTGTTGGTGAAATGAGAGCTTTACCACAAAATCTGGTTTTCTAAATCCTTTACTCATATTGATTGTTTTTCCCTTGCAGCGGCAGGCGGCGCGGCGGCGCTGTCGCGGCGGCAGCTGGGCGACAACTTCTCGCAGCGCGTGCGTGCGCGGAGCAATTGCTTCGTGACGACGGTCGACTCGCGCTTCCTCATCGCCGCCGGCTTCTGGGACAACAGCTTCCGCGTCTTCAGCACTGACACTGGTGAGATATTGTTTTTTATTTACCCTTATATTAATTTATATTGTTCATCACAATGGACAAAGCTGCTGATCTTATCTAGAATTGAAATAAAACATGTACCCCTATGTATTCCCTTATGTACTCAACCTATATACTATCTTTAAGAAAGTTGATCCGAACCAATCATGAATGTCACTGCCTTATGTATAAGCACATTTTCAATGCTTTCCAAAGTTAACAGTGTAGAATGCCCTAAGTAGGGTTACTCCATAATTTTATCTAAAGCAACTGTTTCTGTCTTTGCAACTTAAAAATTTTACCTTTTATCCAACAGCAAAAATAGTACAAATAATCTTCGGGCACTACGGCGTGGTGACGTGCGTGTGTCGCTCGGAGTGCAACATCACCTCCGACTGCTACATCGCGTCCGGCTCCGAGGACTGCACCGTGCTGCTGTGGCATTGGTAAATATACTAATTACTATACTACTGTATAACAAAGAGGAACTATCTTTTTGCGTGTTTGTAACCCTAGAGATTCGTAAACCATTGAACCGATATGAAACTTTATTTTACTGTTGGGAAGTAAGACAATTCCTGAATAACATAATATGTAGGCTATATTTTAACCGGGCACGGAAAGAAGTTCCCCTGAAGCGTGGGTGAAACTACAGGAAATAGAATTCTTCGCTATTTGTGGAGAATCGCCATATATAAAACTTTGCTATATTTGTTCCCCTTTAAACATTAAAATCTTCAAGTATGCGTGCTGTAAACTTTGACTTACCATGTGCATTAAAAGATTCGCCAATCTCAAAGAAATCAGGTTCATGAAAGAATGTGTTTCACAGGTCTGCCCGACACGGCGGCATTGTAGGCGAGGGAGAGACGCCGGCGCCGAGAGTTACTCTGACGGGACACGACGCTCCTATCAACGGAGTTCTCGTCTCCGCAGAACTGGGCCTGGTTATATCTTCGTCAGTCAGTAAGTACCTATATAACCTATATACAACATGTAACGTAATTAACGCACACCCTCAAACACCCTAATTAGAATATTATGTTATGATCGTAATACACACACTGAATTTTTAATTAAACATGTATATGCATTGTTATTTACTAAATTAGTTATACCAATTCTTGGAGAACTTTTTGGTCATACTACTACGCACGCAAATATCGCGCCGCGCGCCGCTCGACTCGACACAACATAACGAAACTACGGAAAAAGCCGACAATACACGAAATCTTTTTACTTTGAGTTACGGTCTATTTGAATTTGTTTTGACTGTACAGGGTTGATATGACAATAATTTCCGTAGTTTTAATTATTTTTGGGAAAAAAAATTACCTATATTAAAAATTATATAAATCGATTCAGTAAACGATTCTGAACAAACTAATTTCAGGATGTGCGTTAATTAAGTTACATGTTGTATATATTTATTTTATGAGATCCCCAGTGATTTCTACCGCCTTTGGACGCAGTAAAGTTTACTTGATATTTGCGACTTTGGCTCAACACAACGAATTTAAAAACACCACGTTGGTAGTCAAGTATTAATGCATAAAATTTTTTGATTTGTACAATCTTGAAATAAATATTATTTATTTATTGAGAATGTCATTATACCGTCTCGTATTTCATCAATTCTGCAGACAAACATGAACTTATTTCTGAAAATAAAATTATTATTATTCATCAACTCAAAAACTTTGTACTCCCCAACCTGTGTGGACGAGATTCGTGTACTCGGAATTTAGTGGCTGCCGTCGAGTTTTTCCAAAACTGTAGAACACTCTAAAAACAAAAATATTCGTTCGTTCCAGATGGCCCCGTGCTAATCCACACGACTTTTGGCGAGGTGCTGCGCGCACTCTCCGCGGCGGAGGGCGTGTGCTCGCCGCAGCAGCTCGCGCTGTCGAGAGAAGGCGTCGTGGTGGTGGCATATGCAAAGGGACATCTGGCCGCCTTCACGCTCAATGGGCGAAGGCTGAGGCACGAGACGCATAATGATAACTTCCAGGTATGTTACAATTTTGATGTTATGTAAGTTTAAAATGTTAACGTGTTTGAAAATCCGTTATCCGTATATTGTGGTGATTTCTTGTGTAATTTTTTTTAAATGTGAAATGGATTTCATTGGTGCGTTTGATTAAGTAAATCATGGTATTTTGTGTTTTGGTATTTTGTATTTTGTGTTAAATTAACAATATTGTAAAGCTTCATTGTAACATGATTATTTATTTTGATTTCCGAAGTAATGCAAACCTTAACGCTTATTTTTTGTTTGCTTATATTTGCAAATTTTAGGTCGAATGCCACAAGGTACGACCTTGGGTCTAGCGTTATTTTATTTAATGAATATTATTGAATGGATATGACTTTTTATTTTGTAGATTATTTTCAAACATTATTTATAAATGATTCGTTGGTTATGTGTCCGTAGTGCCTGGTGCTGTCTCGCTGCGGCGAGTACCTGGCGTGCGGCGGCGACGCGGGCGTGGTGGAGGTGTGGCGCGCGGCGACGCTGGCGCCGCTGTACGCCTTCCCGCCCGCCGGCGCGCCCGTCACCTCGCTCGCGCTCTCGCACGACCAGAAGTATGTACAATTATAACATATGCCTTCATTCTTAGCCACTATAAGATGCAGCTGAGTAACAGTGTTATTTTGAATGGAGCGACTGCCTATCTGACCTTCTCAACCCAATTACCAAAGCAACCCAAGGATATCTTGATAAAACTGGTTGTCAAACATACTGGCTTCTGAATACCCAAAACGACTGCCAAAGATTTTCAAATGCCAGCGGGGATCCGCCAATTTATCGTGCCTTCCGAAACACTAACTAACTAGGAAAGACCGCGCCAAGCGTTGCTTAACCTTATGATTGATCTATGAACGTGGCTTTAACTTTACCAAATAAATTAGCCTTATAATAAAAATATCCATCTCCAAACCTGCCAAATCTCATATCAAATGGCGATGATCTAATGATTTACTGTAATTATTCCAGGTTCCTGTTAGCGGGTCTAGAGAACGGCTCCCTGGTTGTATTCCACATAGACTTCAACAGATGGCACCACGAGTACCAACAGCGGTACTGAACATCAGTACACTAGTTATTATTACTAAACTTAATTCAATTACCAGCCGGGCGCTGGCAACACTGGCCCTTATCCTGTGGGTAATGGCCAGTGGTGCAAGTGTCACGGATTTAATTCGCATCTAGGTAAAGGCGATATTACGCTCATAGGTGATAGGACGTAATGGCTGCTATTTCGATTGAATATTCACTGTTCTTTACGATTCAAAGCAGCAATCTTCTACCAGATAAGAAATTAATTAATTGTACTCTCAATTCGATTAAAATTAACAGTGGTAAAGAACAGTGTTATTAATATTAAGTGTGGTATTCGAAATTTAATCGCAGCTACATATAGCTATTGATTAAACTACCGCACTGGTCTAAATTTTAAATTAATAAAAATCTTGTTGGGTTGTAATATTTCGACACATTAATGCTATATTGGGTAATGATCAGTATGAGGCAACTGGCAAGTAAGTACTTAATTAGTTTTTAAGTTCATTGACATTCCATTGATTTTAATTCGTTTAGTAACAATTTAATTGTATTAAAATACTAAGACATTAAATGAGACGACTTCATAACATTCCATGAAATTTTATACAGTTTACAACCAAATTATTATAAAAGTAAGGTATTATTTGTTAAAATTCTTTCTAAGAAGAATAATGATGTAGTTATTTTTATATTTGATCGGTACTTAATCAATTGTTATTTATTTAAGTAAAAGAATGAAGTCGTAGCGTTGTACTTATACATATTTATTATTTCTGTGGAGCACTCTGCCACACTACTTTGGCTTTATCTGTACCACTTTAGTGTTGCCAATGTAGAATTTACAATTCTACTAAAGAAGTAATAGCTTAAGTAGCAGAGTGTGATATTGGTTTTAAGGAGTTTAGAAAAAACAATCAAAGAAGATCTGTATTCCTTCAAACCAATTTGCACCAATAGTATTCTGTGTATTATAAAAAGATTATAATTTTTATGAGATGAAGCAATTAGTTTACAGTAAATTATTTATGTAGTGCCATAGGGAAAGTTTATTATTTTAACGCAATATAGTGTCTTTCTTATTTTATTTATGAAACTAGGATCTCCTATTCAAGTAACGTCCATTTTAATTCCTTTAATGTATTATTTCGAGTTTAAATCCATGTTATTAATTTATTTAATCCATTGACTTTTATTTGTGCAATATTTTCTAAATGGTCTAAGCTATTTACAAAATTCATTATATATTTTCAATTCATTATAATATTACATGATATGCTTGCTCTTTCTAGCAATCCAGTATTTGAAATTATTTTGAAACATTCCAAATTTTTACTCTTGTGCTATTTTATGTGGTGGTGGGTAAGAAGTACTTAATTTTGAATATTATGATAAATAATAATTGACGTTGTTGTAATTAATTTTTGGTTTTATTAAATGGTTATAGCGAAAATTATTTTGTTTCTTTCATTTTTACCTTATGCCATTAATTGATATGATTTGTGTAGTTTGGATTTTTAGACTGCCTTTTGTAGCGTGCTTTCAATTTTACTCTGTTGAGGACTTTGGATTTTTGCCGGTAGTTGTGTTTTAATTCTGCTGGAAGTGTATTTATATCAATAAAGCATTATTGTACTCGAACAGGGTCACTCTTTGCATTGAGAGAGCCATCATTGTTTCACTCGGTAAAGAAGAATTGCAATTCGTCCTGGGTCTTTCTCCTCAACACTGGAACAATGATGGCGCCAATGTAAAGTAGGGCCCCAGGTTGGACAACAGCGCGAAAGTGCCAATACTTTAGTCATTTTCGCTAATTAAACTATGTCAATATAACGTTAGGACGAGTTTAGACTATATTAATGTAATGTAATGCTAAATAAAGTTGTGTTACGGCTAAGTGACGTCACATATACGTTACAAAAAACATAGTTTTTTACGCATACGTCGTGTTACATTGTATTCAATATACAATCAATTTATAAACTATATTTTTGCAACACTACGCAAGCACCGCTCCTTCCGTTCTGTGATTTAGGCTTAAATGCACCTAGACATACGAAAGTTTATTCTTCTCGTCGTTTTCCTATCTCTGTGCCAAAACTAAGGATAACAATATGAGAGACAGATCAGTGATTGTATAATACGAAATATTGATAGTTCATTCATAACTACGCTTCAAACTTAAGCCGTATTTCCTCCTTTCCAGCGCGACTCCCACCCATCGGTAACTTTAATCGCATTGTATTTGTAACTTTAACAATAAAACAGAACATTACGGTAAAGAGGATTCTTCTACTCTTAGATAAAAATGTTTTTCTAGAAAAAATCTATAGTGGAATTATTCACGTAGCTATTAGATAATTGTACAAATGACTCTTGAACCCTTGAACTCACGTCCCTCTGTAGTTGTAGTGTACCCAGTTACACGTAGATTGTACCTTCTATCTATTATAATATAGTCACTAGCTATCTATGCTTATCGTAGAAAATATTGTGTTCTAGATGCCATTTAGACTATCATTCGGTTTCAAATCCTAAGCCCTATCCTATACTAACTACCTATAAGCAGTGTGATTATTTTATTATTACTTAAACTTTATTTCTAGCACACATAACGCTAGGCTTAAACAATCAAATTATTGTAGAAAACTCTTTTGTCATCTCCCGTACAGCAATGGAATCACCATAAATTCAGTGAGATCATCATCAAAAAACCAAAATACTTCTATCCCAGGTCCCTGGCACTGTCTATTCACTTTATAATTCTACACAATATGAATCACGTCACAACCTAAATGCTTGTTTTTATCAAAGACACGCTACACGCAATTCTGTCCATTATTAATAAGATTAAATAGTTATAGGTCGTGGATGTTGGATTAGAATAAAATAATGTTTTTATTTACTAGGCTAAGGTACACCTTGTATAATAATTATCACTGTCCATTTAAATGTAAGCTACATCAAGTGTGAACATTGTTATTGTAAAATTCGCTAAAATTATTGGATTTAAAACATTAATTTTTATTGCATCTACTATTTTCAATGTTATTATGTATATTTGCAATTAGTAGATACTTAATCACGCTTTATACGCGTAGTCAATATTTAGATAAATCTATGCTTCCAATGTTTTGTTTTGATTTTAAATTTTGCTCCATGCGTTAAACCCACGTATTCAAGTCTACGTACTGCCTTCACCCTTACAGAAGTATCGCCTAGTTTAATTAACTCAATACCTTATAACTAACACTATAAAAATTGTTGAGCGTACGATAGTTATGAATAGAAATAATACTTGTAGAAAATTGTAGTTTCGCAGTAGGCTTAGTTCGGTGACAGTCATCGCCATTTTGAATAAGATTTTGAGAGGATTACAGAATCCCTATTATTTTTGTGAGTAAGTAAATGTAATTCAAGTGCTAACCGCGCGTCTTGCTTGTGCTTGCTTCGACTTCTCTCCTCGATAGTTCCAGTAGCCGACAAAACGAATACTTAGCTCATAGTTTTCGTATTGGTTCATCACCGCGGTGCAGTTTGTTGTAGGTAGTTTCTAGATGTAGAATCAATTTAACTATGAATTCATTTTACGTCGCTGTTAGTACTTCAGATCTTTATTCAATTTGTTCTACTAAATGCAATCTTCTATGTAATGTATTATTTTAAGTATTTAGAATAAAATACAATAGTAAAAATATTTGAATTATGATTTCCCGCTCTAGGCCACAGATGATTAATTTTAACATAGATTAAAGATTCGCTGAACATGTTCATTATTGTTGTTACATTATATTTGAATGTTTCATCCTTGAATTGTAATTAATTACAAATATGTGCACATGCTTTTTTCAACTAACACTGACTAAAACTATTGAATGTTCAACTGTTATTTGTAATTATTGTGAATTTGTTATGCAAGATTATTGATTTGCATGACGTCTTTCTTTTAATACTACACAATAGGGCAATAAAGTCCATAAATAAATTATTGTTATGCTAAGTATATGGTGCGTTTGTATGTAATGAACAGATCTTGAGTAATGAATAAATTGCATTGAATAAACTTCCAAGTCTTGGTTTATTTCATTCATTGTGGTCAGTGAAAAAAATATCAAAATGTTGTTAGCTTTTCTATTTATATCACAGATACATACTTGCTTTGTTGCCAAACCTCAAAAAAAAAGCAATCTAAGGCCCAGCGCACACCGCTGGTAGCGCGTCGGAGCGCATTTGAATACAAACCTTAACTACCTTGACATACGGTCTTCAAAAGATGCGCGCGCCTGCTCTTCGATGCTCTCACGCGCGCCCGAGCGGCTCATGCGAATTTATTCTTTTGTAAACCGTATGTCAAGGTTGTTAAGATTTATACTAATTTGTTGTCTTGAAATGCTCTCCGACGCGCTTCCAGCGGTGTGCGCTGGGCCTAAAACGGGAAAGTTCCGAAAAAACAGATGGCGTTGTACGTACTATGCCAGTGTGCCTTTGCCAAGTTAAAAAAAAAACTTTGGACCGAGCCTTTTGAGCCGAGACCCAAGAAATTCAGATTTCAGGGCAAATTCTTTTTAAAATCTCTCGGTACATTCGAGTAATAATCTGACTAACTTCTTTTTCCTTTTATTCTCTGTTTTCTATTTTTTTTAATTGTTGATGACAAAAACGTTTCGTTATATGACCTGAAAAATATACAGGAAAATAATTTTAAAAAATTAAAATAGAATTCCTCACAAGTTTGCGAATTTTGAAAAATTTACTGAGTAGGTTATTATTGAAGGTTGATAAATGATGATAAATCGAAATGAAAAATTGCACTATTTTTATTATAATATTTCTTAAAGTTATTGTTGGTCTCGGTGCCGTCTAACAACAAACGACATCATTTTATAGTAACATCACACAAAGACCCAAAATATATGTTATATTGGTAAGGATTTTTAAACAGTTATCAATTTATTAAATTATTTTCGAATAATTGTAAAATAAAAGCGATTTGTTCGGCAGTTGACTCAGCTTGTGAAAAAAACTTCGTTTCTGAACGAACACCAAAACTGACATTGACGTTTGTATAATCTGTTTCCGGCCTTTTCCTTCGCTCCCGTTGCAATCATGGCGGTGAACAACATTTCTAAAAAGCGAAAAGTACGTTGAAACCAGTGTTTATTATATTGAAATACATACCACAAATCGTGTAATGATAATTGACGAGCCTATAAACCTAAATAATGGGTCCGATATATTTGTGAAACTTGTGATGTTCGTGGATATTTCAGTACTTGTCACCTGCGCTAGGATTGTTATGTTTCTCTTGTGCCTTGTTATACTGAAACATATTTGCACTAAATCGTGTAATAATTATGTGGCCGAAGTACCAACGTGTGTTCGGAAGGTTTTTATTAGTTAAATGCGATGACCAAAACATAACCTCTCGGTGAATTTGCAGTTCGTCGGAGACGGAGTTTTCAAGGCGGAACTCAATGAGTTCTTGACCAGGGAGCTTGCTGAGGATGGCTACTCCGGCGTGGAGGTGCGCGTCACTCCGACTCGCTCGGAGATCATCATTATGGCCACCAGGACACAGAGCGTGCTCGGAGAGAAGGGCCGCAGGATCCGTGAGCTGACCTCCGTGGTGCAGAAGAGGTTCAACATCCCGGAGCAGTCCGTGGAGCTGTACGCCGAGAAGGTGGCGACCCGCGGTCTGTGCGCCATCGCGCAGGCTGAGTCGCTCAGATACAAACTCATTGGAGGTTAGTTTCACTACTTTCTCCCATGTTTTGTGTGTTTGTCCCCAAAAAAACAGCCTCAATCTCTTAGTCCATAAAATTAATAACAGTTTCTATGTATAAATACATAAAACAATGAAAATAAACCAGAAACAGGCATCCCATGTAGGATTGTCAGACTAAATAATTGCATTCCTTTCAATACCCACACTTAGGCCCGCCGAAACATAGCAAATTGCATCAATACTCATTATAAATTACTAATCTACTAATGATCATTCCTGTCCTGCCTCAGTGTGTGGAATGTTCTTGTGAATGATCTAGCCAAGATCACATTAGTTGCTAAATGAATAAATCTTATGATACCAGCATTTATACTAATAAAATCTCACACCAGTACTACTTATAGTTAATTAATTTGTTTACTAGACTTGAAACTCTCGCCGTTTGTGAAAAAATTGGTCTCATCAAAGTTATAAGCTCTTAAACCACTTAACTATCAATGCTTAGTGTATTTAAATCATGTAAAATTGACAATGAGTAAACTTGTTTCAGCAGATGCTCATGTACCTGGCCTTGCCAGTATATTATGTGAATGTATCAAGAGATTATAATCTTCAAAAATAATTAAGGCTTTACTGCCATTCTATTCTACATTTACTTTCTATTCAACAGCCAAAATAAAGTGAAGCATGCCACTTTTAAATATTTAATAAAGTTTTTAATCTCTTTCAGGACTTGCTGTGCGTCGTGCATGCTATGGTGTCCTCCGTTTCATCATGGAGTCTGGTGCCCGTGGTTGCGAGGTTGTCGTGTCCGGCAAGCTGCGTGGTCAGCGTGCCAAGTCCATGAAGTTCGTGGACGGCCTCATGATCCACTCTGGAGACCCATGCAATGACTACGTCAACACAGCCACACGTCACGTGTTGCTCAGACAAGGAGTGCTTGGTATTAAGGTGAGAAAAAAATGCTTATGATGATAAATTCACAACAAGAAATCAATTACTGAACTGGTTATTATGAATGTTCAATGTAGTAAATATGCTACATCAGTTTAATCTAATGTGGCTCCCATAACAAACTGTCTGAACTTCCAGTTCTTTAAGTTGGGTAAAATACATTTTTACGAATTGAGAACCCCTTTTGGGAAAGTTGGTGAAAAATGTGGTTTGTTGGTTTGTCCACAATATCAGGGATTTCTAGCCTCTCAATGGCTAGTGATCTAATGTTTGTGGCAGAGTGACTCAGCTTGTTTATTGGAGGGCATGTCTGTACAGGCTCTGGTACGGTGCAAGCTGGACATTTCAATCATCCACAAAACCTTATATTTTTTTTTGGTACCTATTTTATCACTTTATTATAGACAGGGAGCCATATTGGATGTTTACCATCCCTTTCTGTCTTAAATTCTTGATGCCAAAAATTTGAAATATACAATACTATCAATTATTCTTTGTACTCCTTTTTGAATATACTGCAAAATAACCAACTATTGCCTTTTCCATACAAAATACTTGAACTAAGTGAACCTCAATAATAAGTCGTTACATTTCCCCTACAGGTCAAGATCATGTTGCCATGGGACCAACAAGGCAAGAACGGCCCCAAGAAGCCACAGCCCGACCACATCCTGGTGACGGAGCCCAAGGACGAGCCCGTGCCCCTGGAGCCCACCAGTGACGTGCGTTCCCTTGCGCCCGCGCCGCTGCCGCAGCCCGTACCCGCTGTCGCTTAGGTCTTAAGCTAATTAATACAAAAATATTGAAAAGCCTATTTGTTTCTTTTTGTTTACCCACTACTACTACTTACTACTGATACTACTTACTACTGTTCAGTTCTGTTACCCTAGTACTTGTGACAAACAATGATTCGATTTCAATACCATTATTTGCCGATAATTGCCGACAGCTGTATTCACCTCTCGCTCATACACTATAGCACATGAGCGAGAGTTGAATACAGCTGTCGCGATTTCTAATCCCATTCTTTATCGGCACGGGTTTTGTACTACAGTTAACTCTATGCAGTTCCTACCGTCTTCTGCGCGCCTAGTACTCGACCAACGCAGCTCTCAGTCGTCCGCACCCCAGCACGCACGCATTACCATGATGCCCATACCGGTTACTATCTAACTCCTTCTGTCTTCTGCGACCCTAGTTTTCTGAGGTCCATTTAACTAGAGTTTATCTAGCCGTTAGCGTTACCCGTGCCGATAAAGAATGGGATTAGAAATCGCGACAGCTGTATTCAACTCTCGCTCATGTGCTATAGTGTATGAGCGAGAGGTAAATACAGCTGTCGCGATTTCTAATCCCATTCTTTATCGGCACGGATTGTACTACAGTTAACTCTATGCAGTTCCTACCGTCTTCTGCGCGCCTAGTACTCGACCAACGCAGCTCTCAGTCGTCCGCACCCCAGCATTACCATGATGCCCATACCGGTTACTATCTAACTCCTTCTGTCTTCTGCGACCCTAGTTTTCTGAGGTCCATTTAACTAGAGTTTATCTAGCCGTTAGCGTTACCCGTGCCGATAAAGAATGGGATTAGAAATCGACAGCTGTATTCAACTCTCGCTCATGTGCTATAGTGTATGAGCGAGAGGTAAATACAGCTGTCGCGATTTCTAATCCCATTCTTTATCGGCACGGGTTGTACTACAGTTAACTCTATGCAGTTCCTACCGTCTTCTGCGCGCCTAGTACTCGACCAACGCAGCTCTCAGTCGTCCGCACCCCAGCACGCACGCATTACCATGATGCCCATACCGGTTACTATCTAACTCCTTCTGTCTTCTGCGACCCTAGTTTTCTGAGGTCCATTTAACTAGAGTTTATCTAGCCGTTAGCGTTACCCGTGCCGATAAAGAATGGGATTAGAAATCGCGACAGCTGTATTCAACTCTCGCTCATGTGCTATAGTGTATGAGCGAGAGGTAAATACAGCTGTCGCGATTTCTAATCCCATTCTTTATCGGCACGGGTTGTACTACAGTTAACTCTATGCAGTTCCTACCGTCTTCTGCGCGCCTAGTACTCGACCAACGCAGCTCTCAGTCGTCCGCACCCCAGCACGCACGCATTACCATGATGCCCATACAGGTTACTATCTAACTCCTTCTGTCTTCTGCGACCCTAGTTTTCTGAGGTCCATTTAACTAGAGTTTATCTAGCCGTTAGCGTTGTAGAACATTATTAAAAGTTGCTAATGCATCTAGCTTCAATGCACTTATGATTTCCTAGTACTTGTACTAAGTAGTTTGGGAGTCCATGTTCGCGTTTGAAGCGTTTGCTAAGCTGACGTTCAGTGGCCGATGATGTTTGTGACACAGAAAATGAATACATTCATTTGTTGACTGTACTGAACACGCATCAAAATCTTGACGTGTCGAGTTGACGACATGTTAAATGTTAAAATTTTGAGTTTCACCAACTGAACACATTCGTGATGAGTTAAGTGTGTTGAGATGACGAAAGACCCGAAACTTCAAAGTTAGGTGCACGATTCCAGAGTTGGTCTCATGGAGAAGAACCGATTAGAAACTCCATGGACACTCTTTTTAAAAGAAAATAAAATTTACATATTTCATACAGTTTTCTATCTAGTCCTGAGAATGTTATTATACAAGCCCAATTGAGCTAAAATGTATTAATAAATTATACAAAATAATTTTAGTGCAATCGTTACTGAAAAGCGATTTATACAATTCAAAGAAAAAATAAATTGGGTAGGTAACCAAGTTCTTATACATATAATGCAAGTTGGGGTCCGCTTGGCTGGTCTGGGCGGAGGCACTCCCGTACCCGTGGTCGCCGGGGAAGCCACATGTGCAGAGAAAAAGAAAAAACAATATAGCCCATAGCAATATGACATTCATCATCATCATCATCATCATCTCAGCCATAGGACGTCCACTGCTGAACATAGGCCTCCCCCTTTGATCTCCACAGATACCTGATATTACGATATGACATTACGCAATGGAAATAGGCGAAGTATACAAGCCTGGCCTTAGCTATATCGGTCAGTTGTCTGATTTTTCTGACTGCAAAGGCAGCAGAACCAAGTCGCTCTGATAGGGAGGATATATGGGGACCCCATTGCAATTTACTGTCAATGGTAATGCCCAGAAATACTGTAGGTACTGTTAATTAATTCTCATTTGCTATTTTATCGAGCATTATATTAGTTTCAACCGCAGTGACGTTAGGCAAACAGAACTTAGGACATTTAGTCTTGGAAGCGTTTAATAGTAAATTATTGGCTGCGAACCATTTGGAGAGAATTTCTAGGCTTTCATTAATGTGACTAACATTAGGGTTCTTACGCTTAACTTAAAAAAAAAGGGAAGGACATCTGCAAACAAAATAACATCCGAAATATCAAACAACACAAATGGAAGGTCATTTATATAAGCTAGGAACAGAAATGGATCCAGTATAGAGCCTTGCGGCACGCCCATTTTTACAACTGTCCCTGAAGATGTTGAGCCGCAGACTTCCACTTTTTGCAGTCTGTTGGATAAATAAGACCGGACAAGTTCAAGAGATTTTCCACGAATTCCGTAGTGTCTCAGCTTAGAAATGAGTGTGTCGTGGTCACACAATCAAACGCCTTGAAGAGATCACAGAATATACCGACGGCATCCTGCGAACTCTCCCAGGGGCCCGATTCTCCTAAGTCAATAATGTCAAAATCGAATCGCAATATGATCGCAATAGCAGTTTTAACCATATCGGGCATTCTGCTACTAATATAAGACCAATCGTATTCCAACGACATGCGATAGGTCAGCTGTTTTGGTCTATACTTTAGTTTGCTCTACAATCATTTTGCAATCGTAAATCATTTGCAGACAAAATAATTCTTTAGTGAATGACGAAAAAGGAAAAAAACGTTTATATACCTATTTCAAAGAAAAAATAGCAGAATACCCCATACGCTTCAATCGTAATTGAGTCGCGATTGGATCGCAGTGAAGTTTGAATTTGTTATGTTCAGTTTTGGATAGACGCTTCGATGCGCTTCAACTATGGCGCAGCTAGGTAACCAAAGGCCCTGTGGGGCAAAAAATGGGTCTTCCTATTAGGCACCTTCATTTTTTCCTGTTAGAAAGTGTTAGTATTTTTTGGCATAAACAAGCCAAAACATCATCATCTTATAGGACGGGATGGATGAAAAAAACAGTATTACCGTTTATACCAACATTTATTTAAAAACCTGACTACATTCACCCCAAACCAAGTGCATTATAATTATTGCTAATACAAAAATGTCGCTGGCGATACACAACATAAACAAATTAATATGGAATACACGATTCACAAAAATAACATGTGACAGGTCACTTTTATTTATATTTAATTGCAGTTTTACATCAATTCCAAAGAGATATGTGCTCGCTTAGAAATTATGGATTTTAAATAATAATGAGAATGGAAACCATGATTGGAATAATAATTATTATGATATTAGACACAAATGGAATGTCGAATCCATCATAGAACTATTCGACTAGAAGGGCCAGTAGAACAATATAAATAAATTCATTTTAGGGCTGATTTTTCAATCGCCGGATAACTGTTATCTGAGGAATATGTTTGACGTTTTGACAGCTTTTGTATGGAAAATATGTCAAACCGCCATATTTATTCCTCAGATAGAAGTTAACTGATGATTGAAAAATCAGCCCTTAAAGAAATACTTGATACATTTTAGAGATGGCTCTTCTAGTATTCTCGCTCAACGACAATTTCCATTGTGACGAAATAAAATACTGACAGACAATTCCGCTTTACCATAAAAACTTACATTGAATAAGAAATCACTTATCAGTCTAACATAAACATTCAACATTCTTTATGTCTTAAATAAAATTGGACCGACATTAAATAGAAATTAAACTTAAATACATAAAGTACATCCCCTACGTTACAATATAATTATACTGAGTTTAACAACCAAAATGAAATGCATTGGAATACATTGTACGGATGGATTATTTAGTAATGGCAGTCTTGAAAGGTCTTACTTGAGATATGACGCTGTCTCACTCTCGTCTCGGTGTTGCCATAACTAAATATCTGGATATGGGATTTTGTACTGCAATGGTTTGGATAGTTTGTTCTTACATTAAGTCCGCGTGGACGGTGTTTTTTGATCGCCTTCAAGTGGATGTTGACCTTCACAGCGTGGTTTTTCGACAAATAATATTACTGAGAGTTCGGAATACAATAACTTTTTCTTTCAAAGTTCATAAACAGGTAACTTTATAAATTAGATTTTGAAAATGTACAAAAGTTAAAAATACTTTTTTATATACATACGTAATAGTATGTGGCCGTTTTGTACATAATGTTTTTAGTGTTTTTTTTCGTCCTGTTTATATTATGTAAAAGTGGCGGTGAACAAGTGTTGGTCAAGTAACTCGCAACTGAAGACATTCACGAACACACACACACGTGTAGACACGCACACATGCGCAGTTTCGATATAAAGAACGACAGTGATGTAGAAAGTTTTCTGTTCACCTTAACTGACCATACGTATGAGACGTTTACCTGAAATAAATAAAAAAACATTAAAGTTAGTTAACAACTTCATGAAATTCTTTTATGATTTTTAAACCATGGGATTTGAGTACGGCCTGAATGCACAATATATTCTTTATTAATATTCTGGGTAGGCTTTAGTTATCATTGAGAGTATCAGGCAAGAGAAGTTTGAGGCCCAGACTCCACCAAAATGGAGTGGATCGGAGAAGTTTAAATTACCTAGTATAGTAGGGTTGAGCAGCTCAGATAGGCAGTCACTTCCTGTAACATACTGGTACTCAGCTGCATCTTGTTAGACTGGAAGCCGACGCCAACATAGTTGGGAAGAGGCTCGGCAGATGATGTTAGCTACTCACTGCTGCACGTGGTCCATGGGCGGCGCCATGCGGCACACGAGGTGCACGGCGCGGGTGACGGCGCTGCGGAGGGGCGCGGGGAGGGCGGGGCGGATGTTAGCTACTCACTGCTGCACGTGGTCCATGGGCGGCGCCATGCGGCACACGAGGTGCACGGCGCGGGTGACGGCGCTGCGGAGGGGCGCGGGCGGATGTTAGCTACCACTGCTGCACGTGGTCCATGGCGGCGCCATGCGGCACACGGTGCACGGCGCGGGTGACGGCGCTGCGGAGGGCGCGGGAGGGCGGGCGGATGTTAGCTACTCACTGCTGCACGTGGTCCATGGGCGGCGCCATGCGGCACACGAGGTGCACGGCGCGGGTGACGGCGCTGCGGAGGGGCGCGGGGAGGGCGGGGCGGGCGGCGGCTCGCTCGGCGGCGACGCGCAGCTCGCGGAACGTGTTGCGCGTGTAAGGGTTGCGGCGCGACGCGTACCGCCACGTCACGAAGTAGTAGTATACGAAGGGGGTGAGGAGGCCGCAGTAGCCGCTGCAATAGAGTAGATATGGTTCATTTAATTTGGAAAATCGAGTCTCATTTTGCCCTTTGGTATCGTAACTTGGCATAAATTTAAGCTAACAACAGTAACCAGTTAAAAGTTAGCTTGTTTCAACATTTACGCTATCCAACCTTTATGAAAAAAAAATATGAAATCATAATTATGGGACCCTATTACTAAGACTACCTGTCTATGTAAAAATTGAAAATATTTTTGAGGGCTCCAACAGCACAATCAGACGTGATTTTAACAGTACTACAAGTTCTGGAACTTTTTGTGAATCTATAATAATTAATTTTGTAAGGCTTGTTGTTTAGTTTGAACGCGTTAATTTACTTTGGGTACTTACTAAGTACTTGGTTACATTGCCATTTGTGAAACAACTTTTAAAACCTGTACATATGAAAAGTGAACGTGTAAATTTCTTAATTTAGACAAAACAGCGAAAAGTTGTGAGCCTTGTGTGCTTACAAACTGCTTTTTAACACGCTTACGTTAGCTTCACTTGTAACTATGTATGTAAGAAAATCTTGGAATCCTAATTTGACTTCCCGGTCTTCGATTAAGATGCAATTTTGCACACGCTCTGAGTTCTGATGACAATACATGCATGCATGGTTTTTAGTTTTTTTTTTATGAAAAATTAAACATTATAACACTTTAAAACATAAAATACCTTTCCTAGAACCTAAAGGATAAATCAGACAACATATTTAACGTCAAATTATTGCCACGTAATAAATCACAGTTCATAAGCATAGCTGACAAATTCCTCCCACTTCGGTAGTTCGGCCTTGACCTCTTGACAACGACCGGTGCGATATATTTAATGCAACAAGTGCCTCTCGAAGCTACACTCGTGTAATTGAGGTAAATAGACCGAGTTCTAGAGATATATAAGAAGTTATGGCTCTTATGTAGGGTACTTATTTTCGAATGGGTTTGATGAACTATGAAACTTTGAAATTCTCCTCATTTCATCACCAATTCCGATGTGTCTTGATTGCTACATACAGGTAATCAGAAGTCAGACAGAAGATCTGACAACCAGTCTTACCATGTTGTATCTTGCAATCCAGAAGTACTTTTTCTGGGAAATGGCTAGGCAGTTTGTGGTGGAAATAATTAGCATAGCATAGGCATAGCAGAAGGCACTAGCTTTTCAAGTTATAATTTTTCTTTAGTCTATTCCCCGCACTCAGATACATTTGTTAAATCATTTCTTAGTGAAGGATTTCTTTGACCATCCAACTCTCCGTTTAAGTAACCATTAAATGTCTCTTGTGTATAGTGTACCTTTGTCTGTAAGCCGGCTTCGCGTAGAACTCTGTCGTTCCTTTTATTTTAATATATGATGGTATACTCACAAAAGCGCCATCAAGGCGACGAGCGGGAACAGCACGATCTCGGCGAGCGCGGCGGCGCGCAGGATGTTGCGCGACTGGAACTCCACCAGCGAGATCAGCAGCCGCGCCACCCACATCGAGTTCTGACCTAGAGTCTGATGGAACACATGAGAGATAAGTCATCACAGCATCTGTCAGGGCAATCAGGGGATAACGCCTTGGTGTGGGTACATCCATAGAATATTGTTAAAATTGATTCAATTCAGGTACATGAGGAAGAAGTGACGACGGTAGATCAGCTACTGTTTATCTACTGTCAAAAGTATTAAGAAATCAAGTTTTGAAATTCCTACCAAAAGCCATTTTTGTGCGAGTAAATCCACACTACTTGGAGATTTTCGATCCCCCCGTGATTTTTTGTTCACAATTATTTTTTATTTCAGTGGATGTTATTACGTTATATTATGCGAAATTATTAAATTATCTTACGGGCTTAACTTACTTATAGATATGATGATAATGCTAGAGTATAGATAAACGTCTGGGAGCACATTCAGAAACGACTATCTACTTGATTCTTATACTCATTGATTTCTCCAATATTATCACTTTCTGATAACAGTACAGATTTCTGCATATTTTACTGATACTATTGTATTTTTCTTATCACAAATCTTAAGAAAACATTCCACATACTTCAGTGATCTTTTTTCTTCTTTTATATTTTTGGAATTACTATTATACGTCTAATTAATTACCTCGTTCAAATATAAGATATGAATATTAAGAGAAAACATGACGTATACCTACAGTCTTATTTTACAGTTTACATAGCAATAAAATTGTAATACACCGTGGTAAGAATTAATTCATATTCACGGAAGTGTAACAGCAACAGTATGGACCACTTTCTTTTCTTATATTAATAACAACTTGTACCGTTTTCTAGTTAATTGTTCGCTAGTTCATGTGTTGTAATCACCATTGTGTTGGCACTATGAGATGTAGGTCTGAGCACATACACTTAGTAGTACTTACATTGCTTATTCATTAATTCATAGTTATTACTATTTGAACTTTGAACCGTTATTTTATTGTCGTATAAAACCATTGTTAGCAATTTAATGAGATGAATATTTAATACCAACTCAGTCTTTTTTTTTAATAAAGTTAATCCCAGTAACTTATTGAAAAAAGACCTTGGAGGTACCATTGTCAAATCATATTAAGTAAATAAATTAATAATTTCAAGATGTAGCTACAAAAATAAAGTACCTACAAATACAAACATTACACAATCTCATGACAATTATTATAACTATTTTAATGTAATTATACCTACATAACAGTCTACTCTTGGTCACACGCACAGTTTAATTACTCTGGCAACACAAAGGTCAAGATTAAAAACTGTACTTTAAACTGTCTTGCTTATAATAGCTTTATTTTTATAAAATGCTATACTTTAGTGGGCAGCTGTTAGAATGTATTTGTTGATATAAAACTCTTTCTAAATTGGTCAATCATTCAATTAGGTTTGTCAGTGTATTTCCTGAGTCGAATATCAGAGTAACCCTCTTCGATAAATGTAACTATTCAATAAACTTTTTTATATTTATTTTTATGATGAAAGTTATGCTGCGATGAAGAGAAAGTTTACAATCTATATCTTTGCAAACTTTTTCTTTTTATTATCTGTAGAATTGCTTTATAACAAATTCCATTTCAGATTTCCTATTTTCCAACTTATTTTTATGTATCTTGCATTTCAAATACGCATTAATATTGCAAATGCATCAGGAATTGATTAATGCTGTCTGTTTTATCGAATAATAGTTCCATTGTATTTACTGAGTGAGTCACAGCATTCGATAAATTCTGGTATTTAGCTGCGATATCGTAGTTTATTAATAGTTAGTATTAGTATTAAAACATGAGTGCTGAAACATAACATTGCAAAAATCTAATTTTATACCCAGAACATTTGTTTGGATACCTCTCAAAAAGTTTGTAATGAGCATTATTAGTAAAAATAATTAAAAAATTTATTTAGAAAAAGTTACAAAATTAAATCTTAAATATTCATATTGAAAAAAATTATTGTAATTTTTATTATTAAAGCTATGTCTATAAATTATAAAATTAATCACGGATGTCCAAGGCTACCTGTAGCTAACATAAATAAAAATAACCCATTAATTCTACAATCAAGAGGAAAACCAATTTATATATCGTCTTTACTTCCATTAAAAGCAACAACAGTAATAAACTAGTAGTAATTAACTGTAATAAATATTCTCTAGATACTTGGATGGTACTAGAAAACTAACTGGATCACTTTTCTATAAAATAATTGGAAAAAGCAGTTTCTAAATAACTAAATGTGTATGAACAATTTTGTGAGTAGTGGAACTAGGAAACTTTCATTGGTTGATAGGGAATGTATGGGACAAATATATAGTGCAAGTAAATAGGAGAATAGGTAGATCATTAACCAGTGGCTGACCAAATTTTCAGTAGACCGTAAAACTGTGACGCCACAAGTAAATTAGGGTTTCGCTACGGTAAATCCGTCACTACATACAGCTACAACAAAATGACAGAGAGGAAGTAAACAATTAATACAAATTGTATTGTATTACTTACGTCGAGAATGGTGAGCGAGTAGGACGCGGCGTGCAGTAGCGCGAACAAGAAGATTGGTGTCAGGATCACTGGGAGCTGGTTAAGGAACTATTGCTGTGCAATTATAACACCTAGATATCCTATAGATAGAAAATCAATAAGAAGCAATTACTAATTAGTGTTTTTCTTCATTAACTAGGATTCAAGTCTAAATAGGTTCACTTAGTACACCAGTTTAGTACTTTTGCATTTGCTCATAATATAAACGAAGGGCAATACAATATTATTGATTTTAGTACTTATCACAATAATGAGTATTGCTAATTGATTAAAAAAACTGGATTTTGAATTAATACAAACCATATGTTCATAAAAATGAGATAAGACATCCTATTATGGTAATAAGTTGAATATCAACACAGTAAAATTAATTAATGTACTTATTTTCTTCACAAAGAAACCAGTTTCCCAAAATCTTAATATCAAAGGTCGAATGAAAGAGAACTTGTTATAAATATGTCAAGTTCTTATTTAACTTTAGTCTTATAATCTTTGAAACTTTTAAATCCAACCAATTTAATCTTAAATTCATTTCAAACTCCTTAGTTCTATAGGCTGGTATTGCTAATTCTTTAAGACCTGCTTTTTAAACTCCACAAAGGATTAAGCCTCAAACTCAACTATACCATCCTCCTTAGTTCGATAATCTGAAACTACTCATCAACACAATCCTAATTAACAATAAACGCTCCTTTGTAAACTATACTTGCACAAACTAATTTAATTTATTGAATGATTATATTAAACTAACTTACCAAGTGACAGCGCTGAGGACCAATTTTGTATTCGTTTTATTAGTTTTAAGCTATCATGTAAACTAATTGTTACGTATTTAAAAAGGATACACAAATTAGGCGCCACATTCATGAATATGAGCGAGTAGAAGAGGTAATGCGCGCTGTCTTCGAGGAAGAATCTCGCGAGGAACTCCCGGGAGATGGAGATCTCTCGCGCCGGGATGCGTTGGTGCAGCCGCAGGGCTGAGGTCGCAGCGTTCGCGAGTAACGCCTTGTAGAATGCTGATACTGGGCTGTAGGGGGAGAAATGTGATGTGAAACTACACTAATACTTCTCAGCTTTAGTATTAATAATTTATTGTTTAGTTATAGTTATTTTTTTGGTTGTAGTTATTAGGAAGATTAATTATTTGGGTATAGTGTGAATGTTTGGGCAGGGAAGCAGTTATAACTAGTTTTTACAACATATAAACATAAATAATGTTATTAGCTATTTTCAAACAAGTTCAAGGAACTTCTTTCCTGTACTCGGATGAAATATAGACAATGTTACTCAGGAACAGTGTACCTTTACTATATATAATGAAAGAATTTTTCAAATTGGTTCATTCGTTTTGGAGCCGTTGAACAAACAAACAAAACAATGTTTCTTTATTATATTAGTTAAGAAGTCATAATAATAATAAAGACACCAAATAAACGAATAATAATGACAAACTTTACCTCAGGGTTATATTTTTTGTATAGCTACTAAACACATAATTACCAAGTATATGTGTATTGTGTACTTAATGTCTAAAGTAGCTAACTGAGATTGAAGGTTACTCTCGACTCAATGAGATATAAGTGAATAAAATCAGTTTTGAATTATGCTATGTCTGACTGTTCAAGTATGTTTTTAAAATGTACCAATAATAAGGAACTCCTTCTTTGTAGAAAATCGGTTAATATATAAGGGATTTATTTCTCTTACTAGATAATATTTCAGAGTATTGACATTAAAAATATTCTAGAAACCAAGAACAAGTTTATTCAAAAACAATATACTTTTGAAAATTCAATATGAAGTCTGCAAACTGCTAATTAAGTTACAGAGTTCAAGGTCACAGTCCCCTGTGTTATTGTAATCCTCATTGTGTTAATGTCTGGACAAAGGTAGCCTTGATTACACTGAGTACTCACTACTCAGTTATATTACTGTTCTGAACATCCATTGTTATAAAATTAAAACTATTTAGGACAACCTTGTCATCATGAAACTGATACTTATCTTTGTGTTAAAAAAACAGCTGCTATATTTTCAGGTGATTAAAACAAACAAAACCAGATTCTTCCTGCCTATCAACAATCATAATCTGATGAACAATATTGCAGGATTACATTATTTTATCAATTTATTTAAATTCCAAAATTTATGTCATGTGAACAAAGTATATGTAGAATGTAGGTGTACTACATTCTACATATACTTTGTTTGTATTACAGCCATATTTACCTCAGAAATTTTTACCAGTTTTACCAGACCTGCCTGAATAACTGGGTTGTGGTGGTCAGATAGGCAGTTGCCCTACGTAAAACACTGATACTCAGCTGCATCCAGCTAGACTGGAATCCTACCCCAACATAGTTGGGAAAGTGTTAGGCAGATGAAGAATATGAAATGTTTACTTACTTGTTGAACAAAGGCAGTACATATGCGAAGGTGAAGAGGACGGTCATGACTCTGATGGCCCAGAGGGCAACGTCCACTCTGTTGGCGTTCACATGAGCCTTCAGGGCCGGGATGCCCTTGGGTGGCCCCGTGTCTCCGGCTTGGGGTTCTGTCTCTGCCATTTTCTATGGAAAACAAGTTTTATTAAGGCTGTGATTTTTTTTGTGTTTATTGAATTGAGTATGAAGAAAACTTAATGAATAGATTATGGCAAGCAGGTTTTTCCAGAATAGTATAGAAATATAGTTTTTCCTTAAACTACTAAATAAAGTAAAATAAAGTTTTAAATTGGAAATGTGTTAATTTGTTTTGACTATTCAAAGCAAACTAAAATTATAACTTCAATTATTGATCATCTCCAGAAATAGATCACTAACACAACAACTAAGTTTGTCGTGTCACTATGCCACTAGAAGTTGAGGAATTCATGAAACTACATAGTTTCACTCAGCTTTGCTTTATCAGATAACAATAGATAAAAAAGTAATTCACACATTGTAACATTGGCTGCAGTGGGGAGCCGAAACCTCAGCGAAATGCCAACTTAATGCGTTTACGTGACCACGATCACAGTAGAAAGTGCCATTCAATAGACTTTTTTGAGTAAAAAAAGTGGATCAGTAGGCCATGCATGAAATTTTTGGACACTTCAATCAATTTAAAATATTAAAAATAGCGTTAATCCTTCGCGTACTACACGTTCATATTAACATAAAGCGACGTCCAAGGACGCAATAACTCGGAAAACCAGTTTCAATCATCAATTATTAACAAAATTATTACGATAGTAACATAATAGTGCCATCACAGTCTTTATGAAAAATATCTTTGCTTTTTAAGAAATTTACAAGGATTATATACTCACATTCTACACTAATTAATTAAAACTCGAATAAATATAATATTTAAATTAAATTCCACAAATTGTTCACAACGCAACAAATCGAACATGCATGATTTGCCGAATGACAACTGACAGAACGAAATATCTTGCCAGCTACGCAACTACAAGCCACAGATGACTATGTGATGTGTGTCCTTATGTTGGGGAAACCGTTATTTTCACAAAACTGGCATAATGTCTTGGATTTCAGGCTTTTCATGGTGAGGCGTTAATAATTTCGAAGGTATACTTTAATGATGAAAAGTCATTAAAGGTAATGGAAAACTTTTCCACTAACATCTTCTGGCTGCCTCAAAGTGTTTTTAGTAAAATCCTGATAAAAACCGGTTTTGTAAAATGGTTAAGGTGGTGTCTCTATCTACAATCTGTCAGTGTCTCATAGCAGCTGTTGTGTTTGTTGATGAAATCCTAACCAAAAAAAATAGTTTAACTATTTTATCCTGAAATAATTTAAAACATTTACAATGTTTAGTAGTTGTAACTATAGTAGACTAAAACATATTTTTAAGTTCAAGGAGCTGTATAAGCAATACAGCGTGATAGCTGCAGTTTTGGATAAACCTAACGTCGGTAACGTTACCGAAATAAAGGTGGATACTTTTCTATGAAAAACTTATGTTTTGAATGAAACAATGATATAATTACGAGTACTAAGCCTCTGCTTATCTTTTAGGGTTGGGTGAAAAACCTGCGGAAGCAGAAAGATCTTATTTTTGCCGACGTAAGTGATGGATCTTGCGCACAGAAACTGCAGATAGTAATTCCCAAAAACGTCGCAGCAGAGTCATTAACGTATGGTTCTTCAGTCCACATCACTGGTAAACTATCCAAAAGCCCGAGAGGACAGCTGGAACTTGTTGCTGATAATGTAAATGTCCTGGGCACATGTGTAGTCTTAGACGGCTATCCTTTCAACCCAAGAACGACGCATCCCCCAGAGTATACACGACAATACCTGCATTTACGTCCCAGAACTAACTATATCTCGGCTATTTTACGCACACGAAGTGCTGTCACAAAGCACATTTATGATTACTTTGCTTTAAAAAAATATACAAACATTCACACACCTATTCTGACTTCAAATGACTGTGAGGGTGCTGGGGAAGTGTTTAAAATACAACCAGATAATGAGGAGACAGTGAAAGCCATGATGCAAGAAGGGAGAGATAGAGACTCTGTGTACTTTGGCAGTAAAACATTCCTAACAGTATCAGGACAGTTGCATTTAGAAGCTGCGTGTAGAGGCATGGGCAATGTCTACACTTTTGGCCCAACTTTCAGAGCAGAGAACTCTAGATCTAGACTTCATTTATCAGAATTCTACATGCTAGAAGCTGAGCTGGCATTCTGTGAAACTCTGGAACAACTACAAGGTGCCATAGAAGACTTACTAAAGTATGTTTTCATTGAGACTCGGAACACCAATGAGGCAGATTTATTTTTAATTGATAAAACAAACAAAGCTCCCACTTGGGTAAATAAAGAATTTGTCACACTAACCTATGATGAGGCTAGACAGATATTAGAGAAGAAAGGCTTGGTACTCACAGAGGAAGGTATAAATAAGGAGCAGGAGTTAACACTGGTTGAGCACTGCAATGGTGTTCCAGTGTTTGTGCTCAAGTGGCCCAAAGATATGAAGTCATTTTATATGAAGGAATGTTCTGAAGATAGCACAAAGGTAAAAGTTAGGACTTCTATAAACCAATCTTCTTCATACTTCTTTTTCAACTAGCTTTTGCCAACAGTGTCCCGAGGGAATGACTGCCCACACCCAGATAAAAAGTAGCTTATGTGTTATTCTGATAATACCAAGTTTCATCAAAATCTATACAGTGGTTTTGCATGAAAGAAGAACAAATATGTAGCTCATACAATCTTTCACATTTATATTATTAGGATGTTGTGTGATTGTTGAAGCTTTTGTGCCTCTCATAGTTTATTTCTTATTGGTAGCTTTCTGATTGCAGGTAGATGCTCTAGATCTACTAACACCGATCACAGGCGAAGTCGTCGGCGGAAGTCTAAGAGAAGACAACTACGAGAAGCTGAAGTCCAAATTGCCTTCAGAAAGATTAAACTGGTATTTAGAACTGAGGAAATTCGGCAATATACCTACTGGCGGTTATGGGTTAGGCTTGGAGAGATTATTGCAAGTTATATGCAATGTTAACAATATTAAAGACACCTTGCCATTTCCTAGGTGGCCGCATAATTGTGATATGTAAGGCTATCATTAATTTAATAACTGTGGAAGAGTAGCCTGATCATGTAATTATGTGCAAGTGTAAACATTTTCATGTAATCTATAGCAATTTCTTTGTTGTATTTTAGATTTTAAGTGTAAATTATGTAGATATGGTTTAATAAAAGTTTCAAAATTGTATATGGTGTGTATGGTGAACTATATTCATATGGGTTTAGGATATATAAATTAAACACAAATGTAATTTGATGTAAACATTTATTTACAACTTGTAAACTAAACAAACAAACCATTGTGATCCAAGTTCCACCTTGTGATATCAAAGTTAGTGAAAGTTGATTGAGAAAGAAAGGAAAAAGATAAAGTGCTTTCTGATTAACATTAAATTAAAATAATAAAACTAACACCTTTTTTTCAAAATTATAATATTTATTCATTTTTTGTATTTTTCAAAGATTTTTTTAAATTAAATGAAATGCCACTGATGTGGCAAAGAAAATATCTCAAGGTAACAATAAGGGTCAATTCACACTGAAAGAGCAGCGGCCGGCAGCGGCCGTAATTGCAAGGGATTGAGCGTGAGCGCGGCGGGCCGCGCGGCGCCGCATCGCGCCGCGCTCTTACTTTTTCCGTGCTCTTACGGCCGCTGCCGGCCGCTGCTCTTTCAGTGTGAATTGACCCTAAAACCCTTCAAACGCAGAGATTCTCTATAATTAAATATTTACACATTCATCAATCATGCATATTCATACAAACGCAGTAACAATTTGTACCCTTACAAATACACCTAAATATTTACACACACAATAAATCAACCGAATATTTACATTTAGCTACATGATATACACAAAATTAATTCGTCAAACAAAACGCACATTCGCTGTTAGATAAGTCGATAACTTAAGTTTAATATCACATTTCGTTTTAACAATTCTTTTGTGGCTTCATATGGAAGGATGAGAGCGCCTTTACATATAAGTTACTCTAGTTGGTATAGTGATAGTGGAATATATAAAGATATAAATAGCTTAAAATTAAAAGCTACGAATATAATAGTCACCTTTCCATATGCTTTCCACAATACAATGAAACTGTGTTCCATCATCGTTGGGTTTAAACAGCTATTTAATTCTAACAGAGGTAATTCATTAAATCCTAATTATACAATCATTTACGTGATGTAATTCATTACATTTACATACATTAACTCGAGAGCTGGCGTAATACTGACGAAAAGTATAACAGTTACGATATAAAAAGCGACTTTATATTGGAAGATTTAAGGTATATTTTAGCACAAGCTAGAATATAGAAGACCGTTTGGAATCTTCGTCAGTTTCGCGTCGGCTTTGGGTTATAAACTTTTTAAATGCATTCATTGCAAAGTGAGACATATTTTTAATACCATAGCTGCCTTTATGCCCCATATCAAAGAGAAGTTTACATACTTGTATAACTAAAAAAAAACCGGCCAAGTGCGAGTCGGACTCGTGCACGAAGGGTTCCGTAAATTACAGTTAAATCAACCTATCTCAAAAACTATAAGAGATACTTTGATCAAACCAAAAATCGTTGAAAGAGTTAATTAGCATGCATCACCTCTATTTTTTTTAGAATTTTATACCCCGTAGTTATAAAAATAGAGGGGGGGGGACATACTTTTTACGACTTTGAGAGCTGATATCTCAAAAACCGTTCACTTTAAGAAAAATGTTTTTTAGAAAACTTTATATCATTTTAAAAGACCTTTCCATTGATACCCCACACGGGTATGTACATCGAAAAAAAATATTTCATCCCTCAGTTACATGTATGGGGGGCCCCACCCCCAATTCTTTTTTTTACTATTTAGTGTCATATTTTTGTAGCGGTTCATACAACACATATTCCCATCAAATTTCATCACTGTAGTACTTATAGTTTCCGAGTAAATCGGCTGTGACAGACGGACAGACGGACAGACGGACAGACGGACATGACGAAACTATAAGGGTTCCGTTTTTGCCATTTTGGCTACGGAACCCTAATAAACTACTATACATAGGTATATTTTCATATCTGTATTAATCTCTCACGATTTTGAAACAATGAATGCACCAAACTAATTTATAGCGACCCACACTATTTTAATAGGAAACTAGAACCATTAGGCCGGTTCTTATTCTTACATATGACCACCACCACAACACATAAACATTATTAATCAATAAACCAACTAATTCAGCCATCTGAATAAATAACTTCTAATAAATTGATTGAATTGGAGTAATAGTATATAATCGACAATTCATTTGATTTAAATCTAGTTATTGCGCGTTTCTTTATAGGGTTTCATTTGTATAGGTTTATGCTAAACTTGATTATTTTCATATATCAGTCTAATGTCCAAAGTTGAACATTATTTTAATTCTACTTGCATATAATTATATGCCAAAACGAATAAATCAATTACTTGACTATATTAGTTGGTTTTGCTAAACCTTTCATACAATGATCATACGTATTTAGCCTTTAGTATTTATGTTGCACTACAATTTAGTAGCACGAACTACGCAAACCCATTTACCAATCGTAAATAGGTCAAACTAACACTATTTTTTATTGAATCGTAAACACAATTTTAAACAAATCACTCTGCTAAAGACTAGATACGTAAATAAAGACCATTTTGCGTGACTACTCACTAAACACCATCGAGAACAAAATTACGAGCAGAGATGTCATGACAGAAAATCTAAGTAGCGTCGCCAAAATGGCGGTGAATGGGTGACGATTAACGTTACTAGCTATATCTTTAAACGCTTTCTTTGGAACTCACCCATTTATTGTAAAAACAAAACTCTTCGACAGATGTCTCAAGAAACCCGAACGCCTCACACTTAATCTGGCGTTTTAGCGGACCTATCTGCCTTATAGCATCTCCGCTCATCTTTCAATTCTCTGTGCTAAACACGCTTTAATATCAATCAAAATTGACAAATTCGAACTATCAAACGAGACAGCTTGGTGCTTCAAACATATTAAACAATTAAAATATGTTTAGTGAGTACCCACACTTACATGATTGAGCATAACCCAGACAACTCATTGCCTCTCGTCACCGGTGGTTGTCTACTGAACTGAACGCCTTCTAGCGCCGGTTTTAACGTATACTCTAACTCTGGTTCTTCACCAGGTGGTAAGGGCTCATCATCAGCACTGATGTCTTCGAGCATTTTATCATCATTGTTGTTGATAAAGGAGGGTAGGGACTTAGATATGTTGATGCGAATGCCTCCGATGGGTAGGGCCGTGGCGGGCGCGTTGGCGGCGTCGAGTTGTAGGTTGCCGTCGATTGAAGACTCGACGGTAGCATGTGTGTTGTCTACTCGAGCTTGGACTGTTTCCTCTTCCGCTGTTACTATTGGTTCGTCGTCTGTTGGGAAAGAAAAGGATACACGATTACAAAATGAAGTTAATCTCCCGGTAACAGATATTAGTATGGAAACTGTTTGCAGTAAGACAAATAGGTTGTAATTGAACTTGATAAAAAAATAATAAATAAAGTAGGCCTAGGAAAAAATCTAGATAAAATTACGTAAGTTTCTTCGAAGTTCTATTGATGTTGCATCATGTTATGAAATAAGTTGTATCATTACATTAATTTTCATCATCATGCCAGCCTATTGCTTTCCTCCCCCTATGAACCCCCAAACTATTATAGAATGACTAAGTAGAACAAATATTTCAGTGTAGATATAGTTCATTTATCTAGGAAAGCTGTACGCTACTTTTAACCCGGTACGTAGTAGTAGTAGTAGTAAAGTTTCCACAGGAAGCGGATGAAATGGCTAGTGGAAGTTAGTCTATGAATAAACTTCACTCAAATACATACTACTTAATCTCCGAAAATCTTTTAGAGTTTACACCTGTTAATTAATTATCTGGAGACATGATCAACAAGTCCCAACTCACCAGGATCAACCGGCTCCTGCTTAACCTTGACTTTGGAGAAGTCGATCTCCGCCAGCCTGTCTCGCTCAGCGCGTGTGGCGGCGGTCTCATCGTCGGTGTCCGCATCGTCCTCCACCACCACCTGTTCCACTGGCTCCGCCTTGAAGACTACATCGTCTTCCTCGCCTTCGTCTATCTGTTGGGGTGGAGTGAGGTTTAGTAAGGTGATATTGGAAAAATTATCTTGAAGGATTGACGTAAAGACTGGGTAACTGGTAACGAAGCACAGAGATTCACAGAAATGCGATTATTTCAGTCAATTTCGATTATCAAGAAGCTCTAAGGCAGGCTCAATAATTGCATTATGTTTGACGTCTTGTATGTGTATCTTGTTGAGTCTATTGCTGGATAAGAAAACATGTAAAACCTGGTCCATAAAAACTATAAAAGTTATGCAACTTTTCTTGTCCCACAGATTTTTATGGATGAAAATCTAAAAGATTACGTAAAAACTATTGCTTATAATTAAAGTTATCTAGCATGACAATTGCAAATGACTGTCACGCAGACACAATTACAGTTCTCAGCAGGACACATAGAAAAATCAGGTTCAAATAGCCACTTACTTCAACAGGATCCAAATCCTTAGCCTCTTCAACGACTTCAACAACAGACTCGTTGTCCGACTGTTCTTCTACCGTGTCGTCCACGTCTTTGATCTCTATGGCTTCTTCCGTTTTCTCTATGGGCTGCACGTCGTCTGATGACTCTTTGGACGGCTCCTCGGCTTTTGTGAGAGAAGCCTGGAGAGAGAATTAATGTATGTTAGTGTTATTTGATGCATGGTTTTGGTCAGTTGATGTTTCTAGTATTTTGGAAATGAAGGATATTTTAAAATTATAATTCTGCATCCTTGTGAAGTGTGAAATGTGCATTACTAGCTGTTACCTCATGTACATATTTAGAAAAAATAGTAAAGCATATATAAACAAGTAACTTTTTGGCATTCAAATTCAGCAAGAGCACAACAGCAAAGTTTTCTAGATATCTAGAATGGTACTACTTATTACAGTTTACATGTAGAGAATGCCTAATGTTAAATGTACAATGTATTATTTGTTGTTTGTACATGAAGTTTAAAGAAATAAAAAGTTTAAATTTAAATTGATCATAAATACGCGATATCACTTCAATTACTTATCACACATACCTTATAATCATCAAAGCACAGCGGATGATAATAATCATCATTATGTCGCACAGAGTTCCTGAGATGCCACTCCTCCTTGTCCTCGTTGTAGAACTGCTGGAAGGTGTCCCCGCACAGCGCGCAGCAGTGCCGCGCGGGCGCGGGGGCTGCTGTAGAGGGCGTCACGGTGGGCACGGGTGCGGGGGCTTCGGTAGCTTCTGCTGTCGTGGTTGTGCTGCCGCCGGTTTCGAACCAGCTCTTTTCTGCAAGGAGACATTGGAGGTTGAGTAAATGATGAATTTTAGAAAATGTGTTTACAAATCATAAAGAAGGGTTGGGAAAACACTTGGAAGTTTATTGTGCTGTAAAATGTATCGTCTACTCAATACATCATCTAGATAAATATACGAGCCAGCATGAAAAAGATCTTCAATTAGTATGATGATTAAATGATGTCAAATTCATAGATTTGAAAAAAGATTCTATGCAATTTTACGAATATGAATGATCGGCGACCAAAGTGATAGTTTCTTGCATAGTTTCTGGACAAGTATTCCTCGTAACATAATAATGTGTTCACGGGACGGCTGTGCAACTGTGCTGGAATGGCAGTGTGCCTCACCTCTCTCCTCCAGATCCTCGACCTCCTCGTACTGCACCCAGTCGGACAGGTCGTAGTGCCAGTGTCGCGAGTGTGCTCGGCGGGCGGAGTCGCGGTCGCGGCGGTTCTGGCGGAAGTGCCAGTCCAGGTGCTGCGAGTACCGCACCGTGTGCTCCGGGGGGAAGCGGGCGCCGCAGCCCGAGCACTGCATGCCGCCGTACAGTTTGGCGACTAGACCGGGTTGTTTACTGAAAGAGAATAACATAAAAATTATAACAAGAAGTCATGAGTCGCCCCTTGCAAAGCCGTTCAAAATAGATCAATACGTTTTGCTTAACCATTTTCCAGTTATAAAGTTAGTTTGCGACGTTCCCATGATCCACGCGTGTTAGCATTAGACGTTACGGCGAGGCCACACGACGCGGTTTTGAACGGGGTTTTGAATAGCTCACGAAAACCACCCCAGTACCCTTGCTACGTGACGGATGACGGGGTCAATCACCCCCAGACCATTGTAGGTAGTGCCTCATCAGAGTCCGCAATGAGTCGGGATTTTTTAAGTAATTATATTTCCTTTTCTAGCGAGAAAAAAGATCGCCCTACGACGATAGATTAAAAATATAAAGAAAAATATACTCACACTCTGAAAGTCTCAGGCCTCATTAAGTCAACTCTATGTATAACATTCTTGTCCTCCTTCGGTTTATTCTTAACTTCTTCCTTCTGTTCTTCCTTACTCTCCTCTTTATTATCATTATTCACTTGAACTATACCAGTCGCTACCAACTTAGCGAACAGATCGCTAACGTTAATATTTCCTAATATTGGTAGGCCTGGTAAAACTGGTGGTTTCTCGTCAGCGGGTGTTTCAAGGCCGGGGATTTTTTCGGGTTTGGCGAATAGTGGTTCGGCAACGCTGTACTCGGAGCCTGATGCTGGTACCGTACTTGAAGGCATTACGCTGGCTAGCATGTCGAGTCCTGTGATTATGAAAACGTATTTTAATTACATAAAGTCATCCAGTTATACACCATTTGATATGATTCTGATCATCATGATTAAGAGTGAAAACTATAGTTTATTTGTAAAGAAAGAAACATATACAAAGCTGATAATATAAACAGTTTTCTAGGATCATTTACTTGTTTGTAATGTCAATAGTAGAAAACAATAATATGAGATAGGATTTATGAAAGAATATCTTACCTAAACTCTCGGTGTTGTTATCAGGGCTGGGAGTCTTCATCGGCCTGACGATAGGCTCCTGATCAACCTCCATGTTATTTGTGTCTTCTTCCTTAATATCTTCAACTTTCTTCACTTGAGTAAGCACAGGCAAGCCCATGCCTTCCATATTCGCTATCTGAATATACCCAGGCTTGATATTACGAGGCAACGCAGAGAATCTAATGAAGTACTTCTCACTACCAACTACTATAGGTTTCGGAAGATCACCAAACTCCACTTTGAATGGTTGCTCGTTGATCAAAACTGTTCTGAGTGAATCCACGAAGCGTACGGTCAAAAATTGACCATTGACTAAGATCTTTTGCACCTTGGCATCCAAGTAAACTGGGTGCATCTGTGTCGCGTTCACGATAAGGTTGATTTTGCCAGCGACCAAGTCCGTGCGCTTAGCTTTACCAATATCTACCTGAGGCATGGGACCTTCTAAATGTACTAGTCTCGGCTTCCCATCTATAATGACGCCTAAAGGCTGGCCACCAAAGAAGCATTCATACCACCTGCCATTTATGTACAATTCTCTAGTCGGCGAACCGAACTTTATATCGAACACTTGGTCATCTATTTCTACTTGCTTATAGCCTTCATTGAAAGATAATACTATGGAGTCTTTGTTATCAAACGTCACTCTCCTACATCCGGGCAAGAATTTAATTTCTCTAGGATCGTCCCAGTCGAGCATGATAACGGCAGTATCACCGTAGAACCTGATCTCTCTAGGAATGCCGTCAATTTGGATAGTTTTGAATGGATCCTGGTCTATGTACTCAATAACTTTGAAGTCTGTGGGTGGGATGGCGAAGCCCGGAGCTCCCAAAGGCGGCGGAGACTCGGTTCTTTCATAAGGTGGTAATGGATAATCTCCTTGACACATGCCCATTTTAGGGGTGGGCAGAGGAGGCATTGGCATCCGAGGTTCGAATGGCGGTCTCGGAGCTCTTTTGTCAAACTTCCCTCTGAAGAATGGTGGGGCAGGACCTCTAAACCTTCTGGGTCCGAAGTCATCGCCTCTCGGTCTCGGTCCTCGCCACATTTGTTGGTATGGCGGGAACATTGGCATGCCAGGAGGGAGAGGTAGCAGAGTCTTTGGCTTCATGCCGTCGACGCCATCTGAGTTCACTCTCATGTCGGAGTCCTGTAACATTCCCTGACTGTCTGGAGGTGTGTCCATGAACACGGACGGTGTGATCCTCTCGTCGATATCTCCGAACCTATTCCGTTCAGTCGGTGAAGACTTCGGACTAGGTACTTTGTGGTTTTCGTCAAGAGTTTGTGCTTTGAGCTTTCTTTTAGATATTTCGAGGGACTCCCTCTGTTTAGCCTCTTTTAGTTTGAGCTTCTCGTTGATCTGTAGTATTTGATACATAAGCGTATTGTACTGATTTTTGTCTAACTGTCCGTCTGTGAAATGTTCTTTAGCTTGCGACATGATGATGGAGATAGATTTCTTGTTTTCGACAAAACCTTGCTCGTCATTATCTCTCAAGTCCATATCGTCACCGCTCATTGTGCGTCTTCTTTCTCTTTCTACACCTACAATAAAAATTATACATTGAAACTAGCTCCATAAAAATCGAAGAGATCATTAAATATTTTTATAGATCACGATTTAGTTACATGTCTAGATAAAACATAAATTATACTTACTAGGTGATTTACTGAACAGCAACGGCCTGCCCAGTCTATCTTTGCCTTTCGTCACTTCAGCAAACTTGGCCCTTACGAGGTCCAATTTCGAAGGAGTTTTCTTATCATCCCTCTTTTTGACTTCGTTCCAGTCCCTTTTGGGGGATCCTTTGGGTGACGGTACAGGGGCTTCGTCATCAGGCTTGTTGTCAGACTTCGGGGATGATGTAATGGATGGGGGTGGTGGAGGATTGACTTCATCCACTTGGGGAAGCTGACGGAGATCCACGTCTTCGTTGCCGAACAGTCTGGAAGTTGTCATGTGTAAGTAGACTTTGTTTGTGAAGGATTAGTTAACAGCTGGTCAAATTACTGTTGCAGGATGTTCCTCGATACGCATGGTTGTTTGGGTATTATTATTGGCATTAATATAATGAGGGTGGAAAAGTTGTCAATATAGTGTAAATAACATTAACCGCATCAGTATTTTTAGTTTGTGAAAAGAGAATAGAACACCAGGTCATTGTGAACAGAACAGTGAAAAAAACTAAAGGATTATATTAAAGTTAGTTAGATGGCCAGTTTATTGATTATATAAGTGTGTATCTGAAGTTTTACACAGTATTATAAAGTATGTAAATACTTACACATCAAACTTGTCCAATTTAGTCTTCTTGGCCTTAACTTCTACAGCCTCGGTGCTCGGTCGCTTCTGAGCCACGGCCGCAGCTTTGGTATCATTCACCACCGCAGGCAAAACCCTAAGATCTACATCCTTATTCTCTGTCACGATATCAGCAACACCTGTAAATACGACTTTATCTTTATGACTATGGTTAATCATGTTTTTAAGGAAATTTTTCTTTGAATTTTACCGTTACCCTTTTACCTGCTGACTACGACTCCGAGGTTGAGGTTGGGTGTTCCAAAGATGTGGTCTTGAAGAACCAATCTTTTGAAGATCGGATGCACTTATGAAGATAAGGTTTTCATCTCATATTCTTTAGTCACGAATAGTGACAGTATACTAATGTATTTTGCAGTATCTTGTGTTTGATACTCCTTGGTGTTGATTTGTTTGATATTTACTCTTTATGTGATAAAATTACTGTATTGAAACTCGTAGTTAATACAAGTATTGAGTAGGTATATGCAAAATGTATGATTTGTCTGTAACTTTGTTGAGATTTTCATTAAGGTGAAGCAGTTGATCTAGTTACTATTTAAAGATCTAATTATATTTTTTTATATACATAAAGGTGCTCATAAAAAAATATTGTATACACACTCAAATTAACAAGTAATTACGGCTAAAGTTATACCACGTTATACACAGTCAAAAACATCTCATTATACGTACCTACTTAAAATTATAACTGGCAAATGATATAGAAAAATAGATATTAGAAACTCTAAAGGTTACATTCAATCATAAGCTGAGCTATAGCTATAAAAAATTAAAACTCAATCTTAAGATGTTGTTGGTTTCATTAAAAAATATCTAAAATAATGTGAAAACATCTCTAGAGAAAATAACAGTAAAATATTTAGTAAAAATAAGTAATAAATTCACTATCAGTAGAACATGACCAGTAATATCTACTAGATGTTAAAATATGCTTCCTTCTACAGTAAAAGTATAACTTGTTTCTTTTCATAATTAATCACTAAAGACAATTAAAATTATTAACTGCAAACTGAATACATTTAAGTTAAAAAAATATTAGCAAATAAGTACTCAAAACTATTTCTAATTAAAATCTCAACATAGTTACAGTCGTATCACACAGCATTTTGCTTTTTTATGCAGTGTTGTATGTTAAGGCTAATTTTACAAATTAGCTGCTAAAATATCTTGTGACAACCGAGAGTAAGAATTAGTCATTCAGTGAAAATTGTGATCATATAGAACCTCGAATTTATAAACGTGAAATACCTATAGTGTTTGTTTACCAACTCCCAAGATATATGGTAAGTTTCACATGAAATATTTATGTACGTAAAACTAAGTCGATCTTCAAAAGCGAGCCTTTTGAATCCAGAGGAAGCTTCTTGTTGTTACTCTCCTTTTTGAAGTTGGTTAAAAGAACATAATCGGTATTAATGTTCGATGAAGATAATGAAGGTAGGTATGTGGTATTGCATTTTCTGATGTGATGAACAAACGTGCGGAATAATATTATCATGACATAATAAATATATCTTCATATTCTATTTGTTACGACGTATTGTATGCAGTTTATAAGAAATAAGACTGATCGACGAAACTGTGTTGAAGATGTCAAAAACTTCATGATATTTGCGAAACTTTTTCACCTACATAGATACCTAATATCCTTCTCCGTCTGAGAGGAGGCCTGTGCCAAGCACTGGGACGATAAAAAGGCTGTAACTGTAACGTATTTTTTAAGGATTCCGTCTTCGAAAGGAGAAAACTGAACCCTTATAAGATCACCTTGTTAACCGCCTGTCACGACCCCTTATTATTTCGGAAGATATCCAATTGCGGGGTTTAAAGCTAGTATACTATAGCAAGTATACTCAAGTTTACAGACTCATGAATCGTAAAAAGTTATACTTCAGTTTACGTAGTAAAAATCATGACAAATTCAATTCCTGAACTATTTTGGTTTTATGTTATGTGGAACCCTGAGTCAGCGAGTCCAACTCGCATTTATATGGTTTTTGCCCTTTTTCTGCTATCAAAACAGTTTGGAACTAGGTTTTGAATAAATGGCATAACACTCCAGCAATAACTGTCTGGTTGATTGAATTCGCGTAAGCATAACAAAGATCAAAACCTATATTCTCGGATACAATCCGATCTCATTAAATAATTATAAATCATCTAAACTTTACAACACAGTCCTCCCGAAATACCTTAGCCGGTTGTTGTAAAATGCAGCTGCGCTACCCAATAGATGACGTTACCCGCTTTAAGACTTCGATATTAAAAACTATCATAGATTTGAGCTTGGCTCCCAAATCAAATGTCTTACATTTACAGTAAACTCACCAGCAAGCAAAAATATAATACAAAGAAGCCACTTTTAGCGATTCGATGAATATACTTACGATATTTTTTTGTTTTCCTAAAGAATTATTTCTTATGTACTGATAGAGAAATAATAAAATATTTCACTATACGCTAAAACTTATGTCCTTTTTTAACATTGGCTTCTAAAAGGCCCTATTTTTGAGTTACGAAATGGCGTTTTGAAGATTTGATATTCCTTTGCGCCGACGAAGTATGACAGAAATCCGTTATTGTGATGTTTTCAATAGATCCAGTTGATCCAGTGCATGTTGTCCCACGATGTCCTCAGATTGCGTCTGTGGTCCATAGGATGTTGTCCAAAATATGACGATGTTGAGGAGCAGTGAGATTCCTTTCCGCTGGTGTTTGTCCAAGGCTTTGACATGTTTTTGCAAGGTGTATATTTGCTTTTACTTTATTCTGAATTTAATTTTTATGAAAACTGAATGCTTGATCAGTGAGAAATTGCAAGAAAAAATACGAACTCTGAGATCACGCAAGAAACAAAATTATGTGTATTGAATTCTCTCAGTTTACAAAATGTAAATATAAAATGACTAGAGTAATTCTCGAAAAGTGCAATTATCAAACTGAATAACCAATTGTATCTACTCTCGATAGTCAGCAGAGACAGGTGTGGGAGTCGCGGTAAGGGTGCGCGCCGGATAAAACACGTCAATATGAATAGTCCAAGAGTTATAAAACATTTTATTTTCCACACAAGGGCTTGTCTTACAGAGGGGGGAGGCTTACTTGCGGGTTCCGGGCTGTCGGACTGTTGGCGGTTGCGGCGCATGTAGTGCTCCTTGTGGTAGTTGCGGAGCTCCTTGAACGTCACCAGCTCGGGCGAGGCGCGGGCCTCCTTGCGCGGCGACGTCACGGCCGCGCGAGCCTCCTTCTGCGGCGACGTGACGGGCGGCGCCGGCTTGGCCGCGGGCGGCTGCTTGGCCTGCCTCTCCGCCTCCTCGTCGCGCCGCCGTCTGCGCTCAGCACGTAACGCATCTCGCTTCCTCTTAGGCGTCACGACATCTGCGTCTCTCTTTGTCTTAGAGATTTTAGGTATCGGCGGCATTTTGCTGATCTTTTTGGGATCAGGCAGTTTGTCGACGTAGGCGGGCGTGGGGATGCGCTCGGGCTCGGGTTTGTCCTCCCGGCGTCGCTCATCGCGCTGCCTGTTGCGGCGCGGGTCACGCTTGTCGAGGCGCGGGTCTCGGCGGCGGGGTTTGGCTTCGACCTCGGGGCGCACGTCTATAGTGATGACGTTCTTTCGCTTGGTGACTCGCTCGAGGGGTTTGATGTCGAAGACGTTGGGTGCTATGGCGGCGGCGGGGGCGACGATGGCGACGGGCGGCACGGGCGCGGCGGGCGGGGCGCGGACAGTGGGCGCGGTGACGGCGGCGGGCGCGGCCGCGTGTCGCGCGAGGCGCGGGTCTCGCCGCGCGGTGAGCAGGGTGGCGCTGACGGGGGCGATGCGTCCCGCCGTTTTATTCACCGGCTGTAAAGGAGACACACATGATGCAAACCCTATATTTCATCAACTAGCTGTTCCTCGTGGTTTACCCGCGTTCCAAGGGAACTAAGTTTTGCCCCCAAATCATGTTACTGCTAAGTTTCCTATTCCGCTCAATAGTTCGTTTTCGAACAAATATACACAGAGACAAAAATGTAAATATCCATCATGAGAAACATATAAACATTTAAAACCTTAAATTACTAGAAAAGATATCATGAAACTTACCGGTCCAAGCCGCTGCTTAGCAGGTATGTTAGCGACAACTTCGGGTGCGACTGCATGAACGGGCGCGGCCGCCGGGACGCTGTTTGTGGAGTTCACGTTGTTCACGGGAGGAACTATTGGCACCTGCAATAGAATACTCATTATAATCCTTGTACTTGATAAAAATGTTCTCATCTACTAAACACAAACACGTGTCAAACGTCTGTTTAACTATTTTGTAATAATATCAGTCTTTTTTGCACTGTTTTGACTGTTCATTTTAATTTCACTAATTCGTATGTGTATGGGTCTCTACACTTTGCTTAAATAAGAATTGACTCTAGATTTTGCATGTTTGATATTTAAAATTGATATCTGCGCACGACTCGCGCGATGTTCCGTGACGACAAAAAATATATCAGCATTTAAAAGCAAGAAGGGAAATGGCAATCCCTAGACCTACAATAACACTGAGCAATAATACAATTAAAATATTGTGCACTTACAATTTTATTCGCTTAAAATATGCGCAATAAACTCGACCGAAGTCAATAAATTGACTCGATACGTAATACTGCTCAATTTAATTATTATGTGATAACAAAATAATTTTGTTACCACCTTTATGTTTTGTGGATCTGCATAAACATGAATCTATAAATATCTTCTCAATGATACAAGATCATGAATACGCTCAACAACTCACGACTATCGAGGTAAATTACACGCTATTATAGCCTTACAAGTTCTTAGAACATAATTGAGGAAAACGCTATAAAACAATATTACCTAGCAACCACACAAACCGCATTATAATTTTACACACACAGATGTTTCTTACAGAAGTATAAACTCATCGTTTTATTATGCGACTGCTTTACGGAAATCTTATGAGGATTAGCGAAAATACCGGGAAGCAGTAAAAACTAAAAATACACTTCCTTCTAAAATTACAAACGCGTCTGTTTATAAGGATGTGCAGATATGTACTACTCTTTCTCTCAAAAAATTATGAATGTATTTTGATTTAATTTGTCAATAATGTAGTTCAAATGGATGAATAACATACAGGCAACAATAAATATTGTAAGATCAATTCTCGATTTAAACTAGTCATAAAAATTACACGACTTCCTGTAAGTACCTGAAATACCCGTACCAAGAATGACAAAAGTAAAAAGGGTTTAAATTCCTATTATTGTTAGACATAATTTTATTTCTGGATGAAACTGTTCAGTGTTCATAAATATTTATACAAAAAAAACTTTGTAGTAATAAGAACAACGAACTATACCTAGGCATTAGTAATATAACAATAACATTCATATTATCTTCAGAGAGGCACAACGAACGGTACAACGACGTGTCATATCACCTCTATACCAAGAAGATAACAATTACGTCTTATTTATTCGTTTCAAGAAAATCATTATTAAGAAATAAAATTTTCCGATAGATAAGGCATGCTTATTTAAGTGTAAAATATTTAATTGGCATTTAATTGCAGTGCTAAACGAATGTGCTGAACAACAAACTGTCAACATAAGTACTTTAGCCCTCTTTTACTTGCATATTATTACGCAATTAGTATAATTACAAAAGAAACCTTTTAAATGTCAATAATTAATTTACTATTTAAGATTAATTAAGTAATGGTTTCTCCAGCTATTCAGTTTGTGTAAATACATGGACATTACCGTAATTTACTTAATAAACAGGGAGAATAATATTTATCTGACCATGATGGTTGACTCATACACAATTATTTATATAAATTATTATGTTTTATCTACATAATGGCCACAACATATGGCCCGTGTATTGTATTGATCTATATTTAATGTAAATATGACATATTTACATCTACACAATAACACAAGGCCAGAATAATTATCTTAATGTAGAAAGTACTTAGACTAATCAGTTAATGAGGTACCAATTTAATATTTAACAATGGGCAAGCAATTATCTAGTAATTTGTGGAAAAAAATAATATTTGTTTATATCTGTTGAGATATGACTCAAAAAAATCCCCAAAGATAGTAATTATGTTTATGTATATTCCCATTTATCACAGAGAAACTGTTTAGTACAAAATATTAAAATATTGCAATACTTTCGAAGTACTGCAAAAAGACACCTCTTGGTAGAAAAAAAAAATAAAAAAAGGTAGACACAAATGAAACCTTACCTTTTTAGTAACAGTTTTCTCAGCAATCTCGACCTGCCGCCTCATATGCTCGAGCTCCATTTCCACCTTCTTTCTCTGCAGCATGAGGAGCTCTTGCTCCTTCTTGGCAAGGATACTCCTCATCTTTTCATCTTCCTCAACTGGTACCGGTACCGGAGCCGCAGCAGTACTGGTACTGGTAGTGGCTCCCACCGACTGTCAGAAGAAATAGATGTTAGAATCACATTGACAATCTCAGTTATAGAGTGACTTGATAATTTTATTGATTTTAAATCAGTCTTTGTTTTTCGCAGTACTAAATTAATCCCCTCCCAATATTGGCACAGTGACAATATATTCACATGACAGATATTTTAATAATATCCACCAATTACATTCGATGAAATAAAGATAAAATAAGTTGTATATTGAGAATGATACAGGGTGGGCAGGCAGAATACTCAAGCAGGATATACCTGACTACACAAGAAAGAAGGGGGTATTACAACATACATAATATTATGCAGTAAGCAGTACCATGGTCTCATACCAAGAGGCCAGTGCTACCTAAAGCTAGCATTATTGAACTAAATCAACATCAAAACAATAATCAACTAAAAAAACACCTTTTTCAGAAAATTTGGATTTACATGGATGTTAGACTGCTGGGGCTGCGCTTGTATAGGCCACGCTGGGTCGATCAAGTTCACTTTCACATCCAGTTGATACAGCTTCGTGGCTGGGAACACATCATGCCAAGTCTCTCGCAACTTGAACATTTGTGACCTGATTTTCTCATCAACCTGTGAAAAATAACAATATTAGCCAGAGTCTACAAGAAGTATAACAATTCCACTAAGCATTCGTATGACAATTAGACTCACAATTACCTGTTTGAATGTCCTGGTAAACATATTGACAATGCTCTGTGAAAACTTCTGTGTGTAGGCACCGCCAACATTCTTGATAATGGAATCAACTAAATACAGTACAGGCAGCTTGATGTCTGGGTGTACCTGTGTAGAGGAAAAACAACTTCTAGTCCCAAACCCCTGGCTGGCCAAGTGCGCACTTGGCCTTCTCCCTCAAAGGTTTGCACCCACTGTTCAATGGTACGGGATAGAATAAGACAAGAATTTGCTTGATCAACCTTTTTAATTGTTAATATGTGAAAAATAAATAAGAATTCAGTTTCAAAAAGCTTTATTATGAACAATTTCTTGAATATACAACTGAAAAAGATAAGGATTACATACCCTTGAAGGTAGATTGTGTTATCTGTAATTATCTTTTGATACAGGTATCTCCTATTGGCTATTGTTATATTATAACAGAAATTATAAGTTAACTATTGATAAATATTTCAAAAAGTTTTACTAAGCAGTCTGGTAAACCCTGATATATTTAACAAGTTTAGTTTTTGGACATTTGCCAGGTCTAAGGAATTACTAGGTAAGTTTCATATTTTATGACTAATTTAGTTTGATTTAATAAGTATTCTGAAGTCACTGAATGATAAACACTTGACTGATATTCAAAGACTAATTTAAGTAGGTAATGAATTATGCAATGTGAGGTTAAGAACTAAAACTAAAATGAAAGTAGTCCAAGTATAATAAAAAGTAGACTTGCAAGTAAAAAGTATGTCACCAACTTATGAAAAGAATTTTAAACTGTGATGCAATAACAGGACTGTCTGAAATTATTGAGAAGAGCTACATTTTAACTTGAATTTAGGGTAAAGATTTTGCAAATAAGTAAAACAAAATCCTCAAGCAACCACTTGTCTCAAAACTGGTTGTTGTAATCTACTAAAAAACAACAATTTACAGTAATGTCTCTCTACTGATAGGCTATGCTGTCAATTTGCAATACTATTGTGAAATTGGAACAATTTAGTAGGAGATACCTGTTTTGCTTGGACTGATTACAACGAGCTCGATGATTAGTCACACTGGGCATTGTAAACACGCAGAGCACGCAATGCAGCGTGCGTCATCGTTTTGAGAACACTTTCCCATTATTCCCCTTAATCTCACGAGACCGAGTGGTGTGAACTCCGCGGCACCTCACACGCGTTAATTTTTAAAAATTGAAATTCACCTTCTCCAAATGCTTTTCCACTGTTTCAACGATAACCCCGGCGTGGTCGATGTTCTCTTCCGCGAGGATCGTCAACATATTGATCAGAGGCTTGCTGTTGACGGTTAGGTCCGCCAAACTCGACGCATACTCTTCCGCTACTTCTTTTGACATCTTGCAGGACGACCGCAGTCGTTGATATCACCATGCCAAACACAATCTTCAACTGCACATCACTGTAATAACGAAATACTATGCTTTATTCGTTACGTGGTTAACCAATATGGCGAGAATTGAGAAAAGAACACGTAGTGAACTTACGTTATCGCGAATATCACAGCACTGTCGATGATAAACACACGTAATTACTGCAATCGCGTCACGTACAAATGGAATGAATACATTTATTCTAACTAAATTATGTACACTACTGAGTTTTCTTCCACCCGACAGAAAATACGTATTGACGTAACGAAGTCTTGTTGAAAACAAAATGGCGACGGACGACGACGACAATGCGAGTTTTGCGGTGTCGCGCTGCGAGGTGGGAGGAGACGAGTGTTGCCACTTGCCAACCGCGTTTCGTTTTTTTTTTCTAAGGAGGCTAAGGATTATTTAAGTATGAAGATAGAAATAAGATTGAATGATTAGCTGTTTTCCGCAGTTTCACTCGCATCCCGGGGTAACTTACAAAATCTAGCCTATTGTCACTAGCAAAGCTACACTATCCGTGTAGCTTTCCAATAGTGAAAAATGTTTCAAATCGGTTCAGAAGTTTCGGACAGGTTGAGGTTGGGGTAGGCTTGAGATAGAAGATGCTTTACTTATTTTAGAATGAAAACAAAGGAAAAATGGTTCCTCTACATTTTATAACAATAATATTATATAGAGGAATCTGTGTGTTATTCGAAGCTGCATTATCCCCGAAACATAGGCAAAATTTTATCCGGGTAGGGGCAGTAAATTCCCTGGGACTCGAATGGAAACCGCGGGTAAACAGCTAGTATCGTAGTAAGTATAGATTAGGATTAGGATGCCTAATTCCCATTCATCAACGGATAAGATAACATCACGCAATTAAAGTGAAGGAATAAAGGTGTACTTTTTGCAGGATTTGGGTAAATAGTTTTCCACTAGAATAGTGTCCTGCGTAACAGGCTCATCTCCTTCGAGAACAGCCGTCGCACTGAAAGCTTGACTGCTTGATAATGGTAGACTTATTAAGATAAAATAGGGTATTAAAAAATGGTGTTGGATTTATAATTAGGTGAATCGGGGTAAACGAACCACTTTTTATTAAAAAACCGTAACTTGGTGGAAAAATTCTGATGACACGTTCATGATTGTCGACATTTGTCATGCATTTGTCAAACAGTTTGACAGATGAGGTGACGAACGAATGTGACATCTCGAAAAAAGATTTTCTTGAATACGGAAAAAAGGGGACTATATTGTAGCATTTTGTAGTTTGTTAAGCAAATAACTATGGCGAACGTAAACACGGGTGAACTTCTGGACTTCCAGGACTATTCCCCTGACCACAATAATCGGAGTGCTCGCATTGACGTGGAGGCAGTGCACACAAATCAATACAACAACACTATGTCAAATCCTAATTATAATTTTGAAGAACCCAAACCTATTGATGAACCAGAGGCTGCACCACAGAGTAAGTCCCTTCAACTGACCTCCTTTGTATCATTTCTTTAAAAAGTTCGAGTTTTCGATGCCATATTGGTCCAGTAAACAATCAGTGTTTATCAACCAATTTAATGAGTTTAGTTAGTTGTTACAGATCCTAATCTAATCTTTCCATTAGTATTACTAATGTTTAGTGTATTTCTATCGTTTTACTTCGTATTTCCTCATAGTGAAAGGGATATCTATCTGGTTATACAGCATTAAGTTGATTAATTAGTTTATGCTGAAACTTTATGAAAGTAATGTATAAGCCAAGGGGTAATATATTCGACCAACTTCCTCACATCGTTAAAAGTATTCCGTTCTGATTTAATTACAAACAAAACAAATAATTCCTCTGAATGAACTTCTTCCTAATAATTGTTCACTAAAGTAAAATATATTTTTATATATAAATAAATTTTTCAGCAAACCACAACTTCTGGACAATAGAGTACTATCAGAAGTACTTTGATGTGCACACAAATGAGGTGGTGGAAAGGATCATATCCTCGGTGCTGCCACAGAAGGTGTCCCGCAACTACTTCGATGAGAGGATCAAAGGAAAACCTGATCTCTATGGACCTGTTTGGATTTCTGTTACCCTGGTATGTTGAAAGAGAATAAACTGTGTTTACTTCAGGAAGCAGAAGTTCCTCCTTTTTTCTATTATATTATCAATGTTTCATTGTTTCTTGGTATTCTGTGAAGTAATAATGCCTATGAAATCAAATCAAAATAAAAAATAAGGCATCTTAAAGACAGTTTGTTAAGGCTTTATTCCTTTATCAAAGAGAAATATCTTTGGCAATTTAGCATATTTATTGAAAAACATCTTTCAAAAGCTGTGTTTCCATTATGCAACAATTAATGTGCAACAAGTTGCCCAACATGTTAAAAGTCAAAGAAAGTTTTGTTTTGTTTGAAACGAAAATGGAAACAAGGCTTAAACTATAAAACTATTACTGAGAAGTCATAATTTCTTTATCCCATAGAGAAGTGGTTGGAACAGGAAATAATTATATACATTAACAATAGAACACACATTACAGTACTACAGTAATATTCTTATAAAAATTCCAGATATTCACAATAGCAGTGAGCGGTAACATAGCAAGCTACTTACACAACGCCAACAAGAAGGGCTTCGTGTGGCGTTATGACTTCCACTTGGTGTCCATTGCTGCTACGGCTATAACATGCTACGTGTGGCTTGTACCTCTGGCTCTGTGGGCGGCGCTGAAGTGGACTACTACAACTGATGGACATGATGAGATAGAGAATCAGGTAAATCGATTTAAAAGTCAGAGTAATGACAAGATGAAAGACACATAAAGTGTACTTTAGCATTCTAATTAGCGCCAAAGAGCAGTGCTGCAATTGCAATGACATCACGCCGTACTTGCTTATTTTAAGGAGCTTTAAGTAGAATACTTATTTCAAAAAACATCTTCCTTTCCCACATCTTAGTTTTAAGTACTTCATATATGTTTCAATAGGCTTTTTTATTTACTGGATCCCAGGATTTAATTCATTGATTCAGTAGTAATTATTAGAAGTGAATATATCTAAATTCTAACTTAAAACTTTCTCTTTTCAGGATGCAAAATCGCCAACAATGATGTCACTTTTCTGTCTATACGGATACTCACTCTCCATATACATTCCAGTAGCTGTGCTATGGACAATCCAAGTATTCTGGCTGCAATGGCTCTTTGTTCTAATGGCTGCCTTTGTCTCCGGGGCCGTCCTCATATTCTGGCTGATGCCAGCCCTAAGGAAGTCTAAGTACTTCCTGATCCTTATAGGAAGTATTTTAGCGTTCCATTTTCTGTTGGCAGCAGGTTTTATGCTGTATTTCTTCCATCAGCCGAGTACACCTGATGATGTTGCCGTGTCTACTGTGAAACCTTAGGACGTATTTAAATTGTACTTCAACAGATTTGTTTGCACATGATATAATAGAAGTATGAGTAAGGAGATATCGATTCGAGGATAGTGCTGTGCTTTTATCGATAATATTTTATGACGAGTGAAAATCGCGACTCTTATTATATTGTGTGCAAGTTTGAGTTATAAAGTAATTTATTTATAAGGCATTTGAATTTGTGATGGGGCAAATGTCAGCCCAAATATTTCATGCCATCTTATTGTAGTATTGGTACAGTGATATTGTTGTCCTTTCTCGATGTTTTAAGATATTTGAGTCATTTCACGAGAGTAGGTGCTAAGTAAAATAACATTAGTACATTTTGATGCATATTCTAAATCTTTTAGTTAAAGATATCTTATATTGAAAGCACGAAATTAGACTTGAGAACTGAATGTCTTGCATAAAGTTTATCCGCGAGCTTAGTCAATTCTCACGACTTATATGTATATTTATAAATTTGTTAAGATAATATTATAAGTATTTCTTAATTTCCACATTCCTAATGTAAAAAGTCTTATATTTATATGTAAAGAAAACAAATAAATGTTTTAAATAAATAATAATAATTGTATTTTTCATAACATTACAAAATCATTTTGGTTATTTACATTATTTACAATCTTTTTTAAAAGAATAAATTCTAAAAGAATATAATTCATTAGATAAGGAAATTAGTCTATAATAGAGAATGATTCGAAGCTGGTGAGCCAGGGTTGTCTATGGAATGATGGCGGCATATCTTCTGGCGTCGACTGCAGTGTTCCCGCCAGTTCTGTTAGCATATTTGCTGAAAAATAAAAGGGTCACATAAAATAAATTGGACACTGTTCCCAGGATAAATCTCCGTAAAATTTGTTCACTGCAGGTTGGATTTATTATATATAATTGGCATGTATTTTTTTATAAATCCTTGATCCTACGATGAAGTGATGTTATGTCCTGCCCTACGAATGTGACGAAGTAAGGGCCTGACCTACCTGCACTGTAGCATCTCCACTCATCTTTCATTACTTCTTGGTTTAGCCAATGTAGGTAAATGCTGAACAGAGCATTATAGATAAAACAATAGGGGTTTTTTTTTAGGGAAACCCGTCACAATACCAGCTACTCACAATAAGCGTCACTATGTTGACACCCCCTCATGAGTTCACAGAACTGTATGAGATGTCCCTCGTCGTGTGACAGCTGCGTACTGAACTGTACGTCTCGCACTGCGCACTGGTACAGCAGCTGTATGCCGCAGCGACATACTGATAGCAGTTCTTGTTGTGTTGGAGGATTTTCTTCTGTAATGGGAATTCAATTGTGAATGTTATTTTGTGTATGAGCTAAGGGTTTTTTTTGTCTAGGTATACTAATAATACAAAGCTGAAGACTTTTTAAAACGCGCTAATCTGAATTAGTGGGCCAATTTGAAAAATATTTTCATCCGGGTGCGCGAAGTTGTATACCACTGGCGGAAGCTAGTATAAGATACCGAAAAATTAAGATTCAATAAGTTAAAACAGACAGTCTATTTTTATTTATAATAACAACATTAAATAATATAAGTGTTACCACTGTATTAATCACGGCAGGAAAATAGGCGGTAATTTGCATCAGGCTTTATAATTATTGTACATTTTAATATTTAACTTACCTATTACACTATGTTTATACCGATCTAACATCACAGCACATATTCGTAAAGCGTACACTATTATTTGTACTAAAACCAGTTGGCAGTCACATCTGTAATAAACAATACATCAACTTCAGCACAAAATAACAAATAGTACCTAGTTAAGAATGTCTCACGGTTTTACTTTTATGCAGTGAAGACTCATGTGGGCTACCCTCTCTATAAAATAATGTATCAACCATTTGAGCGTAAAATATGCAATTGATACATAAAAGTGAAGAATTTGTTTGAGTATGATCTCAGGAACAACTAGTCTGACTTAAAAAAAACTTTCAGTTTCATACCATATTATATTCAGGAAGACAAACGGTACTTTTTATCCGGGTAGGCGAATTAATTCGTATGGATGAAATCGAAGTCTGAACGTAGTAAGAAAGTAGAACATACCTAGATTTCTGTCTTGCCAAACTGCCAGTAATGCTATCACTAACATGACTGTACAATATAATGAGGTTCTGCGTCGTCTCCACCGCTTTGTCGGATAGTTTTTGTTTCTCCATACATTTGAGGCAAGTTTCTATTTGTTTTAGAAGCACTTGTATGAAGCATGAGTCTGAAAACATGTCAATAATTATATGCACAGTTTTGTAACTGAACAACTGATAAAAAGTTTGTTATGGAATGCTTTATGAAAAATTTGTCACAGCCTTTTTATCGTCCCACTGCTGGGCTGCGGCTTCCTCTCACACGGAGGAGGATTGAGCGTTAATCACCATGTACGCGAGATGCAGGTTGCTGATTTCAAACTTTCTAGTCCAGGTTTCTTCAAAATGTTTTACGTCACCTTTACTCCAACCGTTTACCGTTATTGGTGTCCAAGATATCCTTCATCATAAGTTGCTTACGAACATGAGTAATCCTCATAGAATTTTTGAAAGCAACGTTTTCGTAAATCGAAAGTGCGTATTTATGGCAATACACGTCTGAACTAAGTAGGTATAAATGGCAGCATTTTTTAAATGTATGAACTACTAGAAAAAAAAAAAAAAAAGTCGTGGTGGCCTAGTGGGTAAAGGACCAACCTCAAGTATGAGGGCGCGGGGTCGATCCCAGGTCAGGCAAGTACCAATGCAACTTTTCTAAGTTTGTATGTACTTTCTAAGTATATCTTAGACACCATTGACTGTGTTTCGGATGGCACGTTAAACTGTAGGTCCCGGCTGTCAGTGAACATCCTTGGCAGTCGTTACGGGTAGTCAGAAGCCAGAAAGTCTGACACCAGTCTAACCAAGGGGTATCGGGTTGCCTGGGTTACTGGGTTGAGGAGGTCAGATAGGCAGTCGCTTCTTGTAAAGCACTGGTACTCAGCTGAATCCGGTTAGACTGGAAGCCGACCCCAACGTGATTGGGAAAAGGCTCGGAGGATGGATGAACTACTAGAAATGAAACCTACCTTTTTTATACAACAGCACACCTTGATCATAATCCGTCTTCAGATTCCCCGTACCATTGCCCGGGCAAAAAGTCTTCATGAACCGTTCCCAAGAAGCTACCGCATTCAACAGACTCAAAACTTTGGTCACAACAAACAGCATTGGTCTAGATATTAATATTGTCTTTATAATGTCCAAAATTGTTGATTTGTTCATGTTGGTCGTAGTTAGCACTTCTGTTAGAAAGGTTATTGAAAGAAGTAGCCCACTGTATAATGTGGCGCAGGACTGGAAGAAAAATAATATAATATTAATAGTATATGTTTGGTGTTATGTGTTTTTTATGTGGTCTATTCTAATATTTTTATTTGGTTTTTGCTTGAACACACTAATCGGAAACCCACTAATAATCCTATTTGAAAAAAAAATTCTTTGTGTCATCAAGGAAGGCTGTAGGTTACTTTCTATCAAGGCACGCAAAGCTACGGGATGCGGGTGGAACCGCTGCTAGAAGCTAGTTTACCATATTATTAACAGACTCACAATAAAATGAAGAGCTTTGCACTTTGAATGTGGCTAGTTTTTATTTCTGTGCTAATTCAAGTGGACACATCAAAATCGCCTTTCTAATACTGTTATGAAATTTTATACAACGAAAGCTGGGCAATCCCAAGAAACCAAAACGTGTTCTGAAAATGGCAACTTGTACAAATAACTCACAGCATTGTCAAGTAAGGTGCATATCCTACTGATGATGTCAATAATTTGTCCTGGCTTCTCCACATTCTGTCCTGACATCTGTTCATGTTTGAAGAACCAGTATAATCCTTCAGAATGTTCTAAAACGTAAGACAGTGTAGCTACCATCCTTCTTGATAGGATGTCTTGTTCTTCTTTGTATAGGGCTCTGAAATGTGAAATAAAATATGTTTAATCTGCTGTACCTACAAAATGACATGACTCCAAGAAATAATGAGAATATATGCAAATTAATTTATTTGATCTCATCAAAGTCAAGAGAAATAAATAACGTAGTAGCTTCCTTTAAAGAAGAATGGGCAAGAACTTCATGGTTACTCTTTTCTTTGCATGCATCTACATCAATAGTTTATGCCATGTAAAATACAATTTTGAAGTTTGCAGTTGTTATTAATTGCATGATTTCAAATTCATAATTGTAAATAGTTTGTATGGGTATTATGGGGGAAGACTAGGCAAGAATAAAAAACCGACCAATTGCGAACCCAACCGATCGGAATCCCGCACGAATGGTTCCGTCCCATTATTTCGAAAATGAGCAAAAAAATCACGTGTCAGTATTTGTTGTTATAGCGGCAATAGAAATAAATCATCTGTGAAAATTTCAACTCTCTAACTATCACGTTTCATGAGATACAGCCTGGTGACAGACAGACGAACGGACAGAGGAGCAAAAACAATAGGGTCCCGTTTTACCCTTTGGGTACGGAACCCTAACAAAAAATAATAACAACTCACCTGCCCCTCAACAAATCCTGTCTATCAACACATAGGTATGTGGAAGTGATGTCCATGTACTTCTCGTCCATTTCCTTTTGGAAGGAGGTCGTCACTCGCTGGCAGACTGTCTCCAGGCTGCTGCTGGTCTCTTGGAGTACTGATCTTATTGAATTGAAGATCTGGAAGATAATCATTCATATGGATTAGTAAGTCAATGTCTGTTGCGCCACTTCTTCTTCCCAGAAAGAACACATAGGAAGTGGAGAAGGTTGGGTCTTATGTTTTTGACATTCGAAAAGCACTGATTTAATAGATAAAGAATAGTTTAACCAATTGAGATGAAAGTTGGGAGGGTAGTACTTTGAAGAGAGATTTATTCTTGTTCATCTACAAAACGTGCATGGGCCCATGGGCCATAGAGTTGCGACTAGAACCTTGCGGTAAATAATTAGTATAAGATTAATATCTAAAAGACTCACATTAAAATACCTCTCCTCAACGTTATCACAACCGCTAAACACAGCGGTCACATCTTCATACACCCTGTTCATCGCCACTTTACTCTTTCCGCTATCCTTAGGCACGGGTGTAGTTGGCAGACGGTGGAACGTGCTGTATATACGGCACTTGTTCTGTGAGAGATCCGTAGTCTTTTGTAGTTTCTCGTTGTAGTCTAGTATGGAGTGGTGCTGTGATGTGCACGGTTCCAGTATTAGAGGTAGGATTGAGATCTGAGTTTTGGATTCTGTGAATTAAAACATGGATTTTGTAAGACCATGTAAGACCATAATTTTAATCATGTTTTGGCAATAAATAAACAATTAACAATAGTTACAATAAACAGCAGAACTATTTTATGACTGACTGACTGACAAACTGACTTTACCATTTAATAATTAAGAACTAGTTAGGATACTGTACCTAATCTGCACATCTTGTTGAGTTTCAGCATATAAGCCTTGTCATCAGTCTGGACGGCATTGGAAACCATCTTAACTCTCTTGCTATGACTTGAAAGAGAATCATTCTGTGTTGTGTTATTATAATGCCTGCAATAAATACAAGTATGCTTCATCATGTTTTTGTCTAAGATGACTTGGTAGATAAAATATATGTTTTGTTATTTACCTCTGAGATATGTCATTTCCACCTAAAGTAACTTGTGTTAATCTCACTTTAGAAGATTCCAGCTTCTTACATTTTTCCTTTATACTTATTATTTCAAGATTCTGAAATTAAGTGAACATAATTATAAGACACACAATGATGATCATTCTAAAAAACAAAAAACTTGCGAAGTTTTAAAAGCTGAAATACTACTTCAACACTGTTATCTATATATAAATGTAAGCAATAACCTTGAAATCTAACTGTGTACGTAAGTCCCGCATCTGATTGTTAGCTGCACTGAGTTTCTCCGTCCATTCCATCTGGACTTTCTCCTGGGCCTTTATCTTCTCCAGCCTCGCATTGTCCACAGATGCCTGACAACTCTTCAGTTGTGTCCGCAGTATAGAAGCTTCACCTTCCTTCGTCACACATTTCTCCAACAGTTTCCCATTTTCAGATTTCAATTTAGCATTTTCTTCTTGCATTTGAAGTAATTGCCTGTACACTTGGTCCGAATCATGACTTTTGAACACTTTGTCACTGAACAACAAGTCATCAGACAAGTTAACTTGTCCATTAGTCTTCGGCAGTATTTTAGAGGATATTCCTGGCAAAGGTGATGAGATTCGGTTGCATTTTTCTTTCAAATGTGTTGATATGGCACTGGGTGAGTTGAATGACGGTTTTTTGAACGTAAATTCGGTTTTGGACGTGCTAGGAACTGGCTCGAAGCTTAGTTGAGTGCTTGTTGAGCCTGGATTCATACATATGCTGTAGTCTGGCAGTTGGCTGATTTCATTGCTGTTGTAGGCCTGCTCGCAGGCTTGGCTGGCGAGGAGTAAGATCTCATCGTCATTGTCGTCTCCCCAGTTGTCATCATCTTTACTTTCTACAGCAAAAAGTGAAATCTTAAGTTCTTATCTTAATTAACCTTACTTTCAGTTCATAGTATTGTTTGTAATCAAATATGTCACTGAGATTTCACATCTTATCAATGTTTTAAACATAATAGTAAAGACACAAGCAATAAATATACATTTTAAAACAATTTTACCTTTATTGAACTCATTGTTTTGACTTAATGGAAAGTTATGATCAGATATGCTAACATCAAGTTTGGCCTTCTTTCGTTCTCCTAGTTGTTGGGGAAAGTATCTTTTAGACATTGTTATTCAGAATTCATTACAAATTGGACCTAAAATAAAAGTTTTAATTTAATTTTGGCGGTACGTCCGCCAGATGAACGGGAAAATAAAAAACAAGATACAGATAACTAACACTTAACTGAATCATATGTCAAATGCTAAAAAGCTGACCATGAAATGTTTTTTTTACAAAAAGAATTACATTTTATTTATACCACACGCATCTTCGTTAATAAATTACTTTAATTAATATTCTATATGCAATACATATCAGACAAGGCAAGAATTTAGTTTACTAATTACTGTGTCTTCAGTTGCGGTAAATGACGGTTTTCTCAGCGGCCATAGAGAAACGAGAAGACGCGGAAAGCTTGGTTTTTCTATGTTGAATACAATTACTCTTTGGTTTAGTTCGTCGTGGAAAGTCGAACAGAGCAGACGTGCACGATGTCCGAAAGCTTTAAACTTGGTGATCTTGTGTGGTATGTATTGAATTTTATAGCTAATAGGAGCCTTTTGTGCCGCTCATTAGATTGCAGTGTCAGTAAGATGTGTTATATGTTTGTTTCAGGGCCAAGATGAAGGGGTTCAGCCCTTGGCCCGGCCGGGTAAGACGCCTCATTATTACTTTTGAAGTTTAAAATTAAAAAAAAACATTCAAATTCTATCAGTAAATATCATGAATCAAAATTGTAAACAACTGTTGCTGCGTTTGTTGATGAAATTGACAGATTGTATACATGTAATTATGGGCGGGAAAATGTGTTGCTAATTATCATTTTAATGCTGCGTGGCTATGGTAAAAGCCTGGAGTAATACCTTAAGTACCCCAAAACAAAGCTACTCTGTCAGTTTGGGTAAACAAGTTGGTGAATGTCAAAATAGTGAATAAAAACATTGACCTTAATTTTGTTTGTGATGGTTTTCAGGTAGCCATCCCTACGCCGGAGCTCAAGCCTCCCAAGAAGGCGATGAACGTCCAATGCATTTATTTCTTCGGAACCAATAACTAGTAAGTACTAGCTTTCTTATTAGTCCAAATAGTAGTATTTCTAGCTAGACTTGACCAGGTAGTACCCATTTATATTTTTGTCTACTCTTGAGAAAAGGATTAAATACTCTGTTTTTAAGTAGGTAACCAACTTTATTTAAGTACTGGCATTTTTTACACCAATAAAGTATTCTTATCATTGTTTTAATTTTATTCTGCAACTCTAGTATTGGTAATATAAAATTATTCTACCATAGCAACACCACTTTATAAAAAGAATTTTATATTTTATGACTGGGATTCAGTTTCACAATTACTTTAATTTATTATCAGACTAGATTCTAGATGGATACAGATTCAGATAAATAAATACTCACTAAAACAAAATGTAGCCCATGTTCAAGAGATATATATTTTTTTCATTATTTGCTTCTCCGCTTTGGCAAACCCACAGTTTTCTGTTAGCAAAGTTTTGGGAAATATTAGCACAGTTTATTGTTTCTCTTAGACACAATTTTAACATATTATTCACTAGTATTAATTATTATGAAAATAAAGCCAATTACAGATGGTAGAAATGGTTGGTCATGATAGTTATTTTGTACAGTGGTAACTTTGGAGATGAAATTTAAAATACTGACTTAGAATGAAATGAGGAAAGACAGTATGCAGAGTATGCCACATTTATCTTTAATTTCTTAAATCTACAAACTTTTTATCAAGAAGCTGTCATAATATTTATTTTTTATCAGAAAATCAGCATAACATAAATGTGTAATAATTTATCTCGGCCAAGTAAGATATTAGTAGTAGTAGTTTAATTATCCAATTCAGGGATTTGTGATAAAATGTGTTAAATGCATGGGAAAACTTAAAAACCCTTATGAAAATATACAAAAGACATACCTACAGCAATTTAAAATCTCATAATTCAGTCCAACTAGGTGCAACTGACCCACTCAACCAAGTTAACTGGGCAACCTGATACCCTTTGGAAAAACTTAGGTAAAAGCTAGTAAATAACAATTAAAGAGTTTGATGAGACACATTCCGAAGCTTGAATAGGCTGACAGGAATGACAAAGAAATAATTCTTAAACTTTTTCAAAATTCGTAGCCAAAAAATCTCCCATTCTAACAATCTGACTTTCGCTCCTGAAGTCCTCATCAAAAGATACAGCTGAAGTCTTAGCGACTGCCCTTATCTGCTTTTTGAGAACTTCCTCGTTGGTATAGCTGTCGCAAGCGTGGCTGCTGAGCACGAGGTCTCGGGTTCGAATTCCGGTCGGGCCGAAATCGCTTTGTGGGTTTTCGAAACTTACACAAAGCAGCCCGAAGCCTGGAAATTGTTGATTGATGTACCCGTGCATCTTAAGATCACTTTAATGTCGGTCCTGCGCCTGATCTCTCTCCGGTCGTGTCGGATTGCCGTCCCATCGGGCTATGAGAGTGGAGGAATAGTGAGTGCACCTGTGTCTGAGCAAATGCTTGTGCACTATAGTATATCCTGCGCAGTTGGCAAATCTCCCTACATGAGAACAGCTGCCGTAGCCGATAGCATCCGTGATACATCTTGAGAACTTCTCTCGATATTTCTCTTCAGACCTGCAAAGTTCCTACCTCAAGGATCTGAATAGGTCCTCTTAACCCAGTTCCCGAGCAATAAGATACCCCTTAGAAAAGACAAGTCAATCTTTCTTTTTTCCGACTACACCTTGTGACTGCCAAGTTGTAGAAATGAAAACCAGGACTTACAATTTAACGTCCCGTCACAAACAGAAGCAATGGAACTTTTTATGCTAGGATGGTCGAGGATGGTCACGGACTGACCACGCCGAGTGTCGCTAGGAGTTTATAGATACACTAGTTTTCACACGGTCTCGCCCGCGTCCCGAGCGAGCTACAGATAAAAAGTAGTATATGTCTATGTCATTCTGAAACATAAGCTATGTTACTGCCACGTTTCATCAAAATCCTTTCAGCCGTTTGTGCATGAAGAAGTTACCAAATTAGATACTTTATAATATTAGCACAGATTATATAATAGTTACTACGTAACAGATAAATCACTCCATACAAAAAAGTCCATACCTACTGTTATAAGCACCTACAAGTTCCCCAACTACCTACAAATTCCTAGCTGCATTATAAAATGAACCTTAAAAGCTCGAGCGCTTGATTGTTATTCTAATGCGATAGCGCACAGTTCAGTGACCGCAACCGTGCCGTGGCCGTGCTTAGGGTTGCTTCTTACAATTTATTAATATTTAAGTAGAAAAACAAAGTTACGCTTATTTTAAGATAGCCTTTTTTAAAACTGAGTTTTTAAATAAAAAGTAATATCAAGAATATTTTTCTTTAGTAATTATTGTATTGCCTACTAAAATGGAGAATGGGTACATTTTACTAAATATTACCTAATACGTAAGCATAGGTAAGTACTTAAGTAAAGCTTTCGTCAAAATCAAAGGCGGTTTCCAACTATTTTTCGAGCACAAGTTCCATATGGTACAACTCCGTCGAGTGTTGATACATACCTAAAATTGGTTTCTGCGTAGCGACACGCGTAATGTTCCGAGTCGTCATTAAGTTGGACCAGAACTATACCTACTTACACTCGAGATGTGTTTTGAGCTACAAAACTCACAATACAGTTCATATAACTAAGTAGGTATCTAAAGTAAAATAAGTACCTAATGATCTTTGTTGTTAAAATTATAAAGTAGATAAGTATTAATTTATTAAAAAAAAATAGAATTACTAGATAAGTTCATACATATAAAATGTTTCTAAATCTTACAATAGTCGCATATAAACCAACACAACTCAAAATAATCCATCAGCTTAAAAAACCTGATAAAAACCAACAGCATAACATGCCACGAAATAAAAATAATAATATTGGAGCGCGCGCGGCGCGTGTGACTGTTGTGCGCCCTGAGCCGCGTGGGGCTACCGGTAACCCAGCGAGCGGTAGGCATTTATCGCGCGCAAGTACGTCGAGTGACAGAGGCCTGATATTAGTGTGAAGTGTGATGACAAGTTTATAACCCGATTCCATGGAAATGTAAATTATTACATAAGTCTCGCATGTGTTTGTGTGTACAATTACAGATGTTTTCTTTTCATTATAATATTAGTATTGTTTTAAAAATGCCTGTGCGAAGGGTTTATGACGTCACTGAAAATTTAATATGGTCATTCATTTACGTAAATTTCACTAAGTATATTAAAACAAAGATCTTTATGAACACAGTTCGTAGCTGCCAATACAAACACGTACATATACAAACTATTGGAAATAAAATGTACACTTATTATAAAGTTCAGATATTCATTCCCTAGGAAGCACTGGGACAGTCCCAAAATATATATCAACCCAGCATTTGAATTCTAGACCAGAATTCGAGAAGTAGAGAAGAATCGGATGTAGCTTAAAACAGGTGTTTAAAATTGCGCGGATACCTTATCCGACCTTCTAAACTCAGTTACTCGGTCAATAAGATTCCCAAACGATACACATGATACACCTATTCAATACTTCTTGTTAGATAGTCACACATCCACGGACTTACCTCTGAGTACCCCTGCATACGTTGCTTGACCCTTGGTCCCGAGCCCTAGAAGCTCGCCAAGCTCCAACGTATACGTAGGTCTGAATATAATGGTACTTGTAATATGGCTTCCATTGTCTATGTTTGATATGCAAACAGCACGGACGGACGCTACGGTAGCAGAATCTTGGCTACACGTTACTTTATTGATTCCCGCAAGGTGTGTCTAACTATTCATATCTATCATGTCGTAGTTCAGAAGCACCGGAAAACCCTAACCTGATATAAAACTTATGGCTGCTCTAAAAAGCTTAAAGTTGAACCCATCACCACTTCTTCAAAAAATGTTTTGCTGTTTAAGGGTTGGCCCACATCTGGCAGCACGGAATCGCCTTTTTCCGTCGCCCTTTCTCATTCTGTCGCTTAGAACTGCTATTTGCTAGTCCAAGACAGAAAGCATAATGCGCTGGCACGCGGCGGAATCCTCGAGGCGATCGCCATCACTTAATCTGTCTCGGTCTAGCAAATGGCAGTTCTAAGCGACAGAAAGAAAAAGGGCGACGGAAAAAGGCGATTCCGTGCTGCAAGATGTAGGCCAACCCTAAAGTCTCATGTCACGAAAAACCTTATCTGATTTTGGATAGATACTTGATTTTTGTTAAATCCAATCAACTTAATCGAACATGGCTCATACATAGGGGAAAAGCTTCATTTTAAAAAACCGTGGAGGTGTTGTGATGATGGAGACGACAAAGAGTCAAGGGAACTCCTCATCAGTATGTAGCAACTACCACGTGTTTGGGCTTATTTTATTCGTATTGTCGAGACCTTTACACCAAAATATTGTAACTTTATCATGGCTTCAGAAGTCTGATAAAATGAACACAGCAGCCAACGACTTGCAGGAGCTGAAAGCCATAAGAAGACATAATGTTCCAATCCAAAAATGTATCTACTTGTATGCCAAACATTGAATCTGGAATTCTAATTTTTATCCAGGTGCGGGAGAATCCCCCCTGTTGTGGACAAAGTGTCCAGAACCCTTGGTGTGCGATTCGTACTTAGCCGGTTTTGTTTTTGGGTGATAGTGCCTGCGTCTACCTGTTGAAGCTTTACTATTAGCAATTTTTAGGAACTACGCTTTTTTGTCTAGTATTTCGGTCGATATTTTGTTGAACGACGACATAGACGATTTTTCTAGAGCGGAGTAAACAGGGGAGATATACTCATAGATACTAGTAGTTCTGTTATTTTATAACCACAGGTAAAAGTGCGGTGAACAGGTTAACTACAGAATTTTGTTGTTGTATTTTGGCTAGATAACTGATAAAGACATTAATGAAATTTTGGAAATGGTTAACTTGGTTGTAGGCCGCTTCTGCCAGGATAATTTTCGTCCTAACTTCTGACCAATGACCATATATCGGCCTATTATTACACAAACTTCCCATGTTTTCCTAGAGATTACGGAACTTAAAGTTGCGTCCTTCCGGACAAATCAGTATAACTTTATTTGTAGACGTGCAGTTTATATTCTCATATTTTTTATTGGTATCCTTGATAATTTCTGCACTTTGTACATATAAAATATTACTTCAGGCTGTTGTCTTGTGTGCGTAGCTATATTGATCGCTACTCACGTTTGTACGGGGATGTTCGGACACTCAAAAACTACCGGCTACTGGTTGCATCAAAATATGTTACGTTACTGCGAGTACATTAATTTTAGGCTTCGACTTTTGAAGCTTTCAAGTTCTGCAGATAATTGCCTCCTTAACTAAGGCGATTATCACACTGCCCCGCATGATGCAGCGTAGTGCGTGGATGCGTTTTTTTCCGTTGTATGGAAATATCTCCGTTTGTATGGAAAACACGCATAGTCCAACACACTGAAAATGCATCCACGCGCGTTCATGCGGATCACGCACATACATGCGGAGAAACACGCACCCCCGCGCGTAGGTGCGGGGCGAGATTCAAGGTATGGCACACTGAATCCCGCAGTGCCGCGCGTGATTTTGAATGGGCATGACGTGTATATTTGAAAATGGAAGCCGCCGTGCGTGAATTTACAAAACGCACCTACGCGCGTGAGTGCGTGAAAAACCCGCACGATGATGCAGATCTGCACTCCCGCAGGAACGCGCGTAGGTGCGTCGACACGCTAGATGCAGCGTGATGCGGGGCAGTGTGAAGATCACCTAAAGGAGTACATATCAATTTACTATTGTTATATACCGAAGTATATTTTATATACCAATCACCGTAAGACTTGCAGTCATGGTGATATCCAGGTCTACTTTTAATCACGTTTTAGACCCAGAGTAAATTTACTTTATGAATACTTTTTGTAAACGGTTAAAAACTGGTTGCCATTTCATCCGCTAGTTTTATTACGATTATACGAGTGTTGTCAGTCCTGGCTATTTCAATCGATACATATTTCAAATACGTAGGACACTGAACAAATATTTGTTCTAGTAAATAAAACAAGAATTTTACAGTCTAATTTAGCGTAGGTCCTAAAGTTGGTCGTTCTGGTGGAGCTTTCCGTCAGTTTGATAAAGTTGGCTTAGTCGCGTTTTTCAAAAAGTTTACATCGTCGATTGTTTAAAAGTACTATCATCTACATATCAATGATCTACATCTAGGAGCTGTGAACTTGCATTATGCACTTAGCATTCCCCTTCAATTTGCTCTAAGGCAATTTGTGCCAATCTTTCGTTGGCGTCTGCTTAACACGATCCACAGAGGATAATAGAATTAATAGACACAGCTTCGAGTAGCCCAGAATATCCTTTTTTAATCTGCATCTGATACAATTGGATTTCTACTGAAGAATTAATTGTATTTGTCACTTCTAGCCACTGGTTTACACGTGTCCTATGCACGTGTAAGCCTCGGGGGAACAATTTAGATTACTATCAGAGAACTTTCTGGAATCGGTCCAGTTATGACCCATTCAATATGAACTTACATTTTCTATAATGTTTGTGTGCATGATTTGTTGTCTTTTTAAACTTTCGGGGGTTTAGAGATTTTGAACTAAGAGCTAAACTATACGTTCGTTGTAACTTTTGCGTCTTTAGTCATTTTAATTTTCACTGACTCTTTAATTTTGTTATATCATACGTAATTTGTAAATGAAATTTTTTCGCCTGGGGCGTGGCTTACTGACCTATAAAAACGTATATCATAAATCTGAATCCTGAAAATCCCTACAACTATATTTATAGTGCGCCCTGAATATCGACCCAGTTCCGGTGAGCTTGTAATTGAATCTCCGAGGTACTGTAACTGACTGCATATGTGAATTCATCCCCCCTTCAACCCGGAGCCTGGCCGCGACCTGTGCGCTAGCTGCCTTCCTAGAAATCCCGGATGCCCTAGTTTCGATATTCCACTAATTATTGTATTCAGTTTTAAGCCCTTTGTGAGTGACCTAGTTTTGAATATGGAGTAATTGGTCCGCTGTTGAAAAATGAATCGAATATACCTGACATACTGTTGCATGCAAATTCGAATTAATACTGATTTGTGACGTCATTACCTCAGTGAAAGGATTTCTATTGAAGAAGAATTTAGTCTCGATTGTACTTATTATGTGTAGAGATTTACTTTTTTTTATAGGAGCTTGCAGCTTTAAGCTAAAGTATTCATATTCGAAATGTAGTAGTGCATTAGTTACCATATTTATTTTAATTAAATGCCTCTAATTGACGTCATGTCTACAGGGGTGTCATTACTTTGCAGGACAGAATAAATAAATGTGTTTAATCTGAAAGTGTTTTATTACTTCCTTCTCTTTATCGTAAACTTATAGTCGGATATGACTGGTCTCTATATTCATTTGTAGCAAATTACAAAGCTTCTGAACGTCTAATTTTCTGATTGACCATAACTCGACGTTGTCACCAAACTGTTTTACAGGAATACAGGCCATCCAAGAGTTCATAAAAAGCTTCTAAAAAAAAAAAAAATTCATTCTGAAATTATCCGGTGATGATGTGACTTTACCCACTTAAACATAGCTGGTGACTTATTTATAAATTAGGGATTATCAGTTATTTAGGGGAAAATAACTGCGGATTTCGGCATCAAATCCTTTCATGGGTTCTTGGGTGCAATCTTATGAATTTGGCATCTCCTCTTCCTATATCCCATCTTTTTATGGACAACCAAATTTCCATAAAAATGTTTTTAAGTAGTGGTTCCAGCTTTCTTCAGGGGACGTTATCACTTCTTTGAGAACCTATGGCTATATACTTGGAAACTGATGGTGTTCCGTTGTCAACAGTGCTTGGATCGAGGACAACAACATCAAGCCTTACCAGGAGTACAAGGAGCAGCTCATCAAGTCCTGCAAGACGGCCGCCTTCAAGGAGGCTGTTAACCAGATTGAGGAGTTCATTGTCAACCCTGAGGTAAGTTGATGGTAAAGATGTAAATCAGTATATGACCCTGGACAATATTAATACAGAAAGAGTTATTGTCACGGGTACATGTTTATTCCATATATGAGGGTTGTACCACCTCTTAGGGTATATGTGTGTGTGCTTATATGTGTCTTCTTCTGACATGATATTTAGAAACTTTCTTTTAAAATGTGACTCAACTTCAGGAATGGATTTAATTGTTGCTATCAAGCTGCAATTGACTGCCAAGCTTGGTGTCTACTGCATAATTTTCAAAGAAACATTATGTCTTATAAGGAGGGCAAAGTGCAAAAAGCAACTAAAAACCCGGATTTCATTTAGACTTTCAAATAATTTGTATTGTTTTAACCAATCACTAAATTTACTATGATCACTTACTCCCAAACCTGATGATTTCAATACACTTTCAAAATTAACAAGTATCATTTGTTCAGAAATTCGGTGACCTCGACGAGCATGCAGTGAATGCCGAGGAGGAGTTTGACAAACTGAAGGATGTCATGGAGGAAGAGGAGAATCAGGAGGAGAAGCCAGCTGACGAGGAAGTGGCCGGCCCTGCTTCTGAGCCCACCACCTCTAAGAAGAAGAGCGCTACTCCTAAGGTAACTGTCTTGAGTTACTCATTTATCAATCTTGGATAAAGTATGGCCAAGCAGGTAAAAGATTGAAAAGAAACTTTGTCAAAAAAATAATAGAAAAATGAAAAGGAACAAAAGTAGAAATGATCTAATGACCAGTCAATCTTGTATGTAAATAGTGCTATTGGGGCTTTCACCAACCAATGGTATCCATCAATCAATATACTATGGTAGTCCTATAGAATGTGGCGGTTTTTGGAAGTCTTCACTTTAATAATTTATTGCTCTAAGATTGGGATATTCAGATGGGTTTATGCTTGCAATAAAGCTCTGTCACTCCTTTAATAGTCGACTGGATAGATTAGCTTTTAAAATATACACTGTAGAATTAATATTTATAAAAGCTCTTTTTACCACATGAGCTTTTTAGCCAAATACATCAAGACTGCCCCATGTTCCTGCATGTCGCATGACTGCATGCTACATAACTTTGCACTAGTAGAAGGTACGTCAAAAAGCATGGCTTCAACCCTCACCACTTCACAAATGACCATTCTCAATATTTATAGATACGTTTGGGCATTTCAAAGGTCAAGCCTATAAAACGGTCGTCGTCAGCCGGCACCAAGTCGACTCCTCGGAAGAAGAGTAAGGGCGTCTCGCGGTCTTACACGGACATCGAGACGGCCAATGAGAAGCCGTCGATGCTGAACCACTCCTTCTCGAAGAAATCCAGTCTGCTGCATCGTCCATCTAATATTCGACGCCCAGTAAGTACCTAAATATTAGTTATATTATTTGTCGAGAGAACTACTACAGAGTAAATAGCACGTGTATCTATGTTACTAACCAGTTTCATCAAAATCCGTTCAGCCGTTTGCGCGTGAAGAAGCAACATAATTGTCACTCAAACCTTCATGGTCAACTTCAACTCAACATCAACTTTTTATCAGCGTCGGCGTATGTTTAGATTTCCATGGCTATATGGTTATCACCATCGTCATCTCAGCCGAAGGAAGTTCACCCTGGGAACAGCTTGATTTCCGAAGGGATCGGTTGCAAGCGGCCTGCGCCCAGCACCTGATGATTATTATAGGTCTTACTAATTAGGTTCAAGTTAAACATAATCGCTTATCCTCTGTGAATCAATTTCGTGAGGAATTATTAAGGTTTTCATCGGAGGGATCTATTCCTGGAAACCTAAATGGGTTATCTTAGTAAGACATTTTGAATTGGATAAGTTTTGCCTTTAGGTTCAAAAGTGTTATCGATGCGTATTTCGCAAAACCATAAGTACATACATTTCTAGGTCAGGAAAAACTTTTCAACATTTATTTGGGGGTAATATTATGTCTTCCGCTTCCATTTTTCTCTGCCACTCGTCATACTGACACTCACTCCCTTCCAATTCATGTTATCTTTCAGACAATCCATCCATGTTTTCTTAGGTCTTCCTCTTCCTCTCCATCCATCTACATTCATACTTAGCACACACTTTGTTGTCATTACTTAAAAATAATGACCACAAAAACATAGCCAAACAGGTGTAATGTACAAAATGATAACGTCATGCATATCCCATGCTATCCTGATTGTCACAGAGTAAATAACATTATAGTTAACTGATAAGATAGGGCTTGGGTTTGTCAGTTTCTCATTCACATAAATGTAAGGGTTTAGGTTTAAACCATTCTCCATTTATTCCATTTACTTGGTGTACAAAAAAATATTATTTAGTAAAAATTATAATCATAATTTAGCCTATGTTACTTGGGGATAGTTTTCTCTCCCAACAGTGAAAAAAAATCAAATCGGTTCAATAGTTTCGGAGTCATTGTATGTCATGACTGGGTACAAACAGAAAATATTTTTTTTCCTCTGTATTATACTAGCATTTAGATTAGATGCTGGTTATTCCTTTACCCACAGATGGTTATATGAGATGAAATTGACATCCCAGATTTCCCAAATTCCAGTGGGTGACTTGACCAGTCTTTTAGCTAATCTAGCCTAAATGTATATCCAATTGCTAGGAATAAGACTGATGGTATTTTTTTCTATCTAGCCTTATTCCATCATTCTGTCTAGCCCTGTGAAAACAGGCGTCAATACTTAACATACCTATTACTTTGTCTAATGACTTATCGATCAGTTGACACAAAATTATTACTATAAGCCTCAGTTTTAATTCTAGTCTATATTTACTTACAATGTAGAACTTTCATCCTTAAAAAACATACCGAACTACAACAAATCCGTCCTCCTTTTTAGGAAGTCGGTTAAGAATAATATCGTTGTACCTATCCATCCATCCTACACGTGCCGGTAGTGAATCCTCCATTTGACGTCACGAGCGTACGGAAGCCGACTATCATTGTCAGTAACATTACGTAGCATCCTAACTAATACTATAAATGTAAATACGGGTTTTTCTTTAAGCGGTTTTAATAACATAAAAAAAAATACTTAAAAATAGAATGTATCAAGGAATATTATCACACAAACTTATAAATATCGATATAATTTAAAGCATAATTTAAGTAAATACATATATCGTTTAGTCACAGACTTTAAATCTAGTTTTCTATAACTTACGATACGCGTAAAGAATCACACAACACAACGTTTTCCCATAGTCAATTTCTCACACATTTGATTACCATGCTCAGCAGAAATTTCACTTTGAATTCTTTTGTCATACATAAAGACAGTATAAAACCTACATACTGTTCAACAGGCTCACAGAAGCCCGAATATACCATCAGAATTTAATTATACCCAGAGTAATACCGACATGATTATTTCGGCATACACGTCTATCCAATCCGAAATTGCACAGGCTTTATTAGGTCGCAATACTAGGAACGCTGTGATAGTGCATACATATCCACCCTTACATTCCGATTACAGTTTCCCTTTGAACTATCAAACGTAATCAAAATTCATCCTTACTACCCTGCATATTAGGACGAAAATCCAATATAGAGGACCTCAGTCCAGTCGAGTTTATTGGAAAATGTTGCAGCATTCACTAATTAATATAGGGCTTTTTCTCGGAACCTGAAACTGTATACGTTTATTTTGAAGTTGGTTTATTAGTACTGGTTTTGACATGGGTCGATATACAATTACATGTTGTGGTTATTGGAAAATTGCAGGTGTAATGCATATTTTATTCTACATATAAAGTTGTGTTCGTGTAATGTGTTTAGTCAAATAATTTGATATTGAAATTGTGGTTTGTTCTGGCTACTAAATAATGATGTGTTTAATTAGTTTGTTGGCGTATTTACTCAAAAATATATGAATTGTTTCTGAATGGGATTCTCTCTGCCTATTATAAATATATGGTATGGTTTGATACGCGTGATACGGAAATTATGGCATGCAGTTTCTTCTCCATACGACTCACTCCTTAGAACCGCGCACCTAACTATTGAAGTTTCGTAAGAACATCGATTATAAAAAAAGGCTTACAGTATTTTCCTTTGTACAAACGTCAGTTTTACTAAGAAACGATATAATTATTTTTATATCAAAATATTAAAAAGAGACCTAGACTAGGTACTCTGATTGGGAGTGATAAATAAAAAATAAATGAATCCTGATATCCATTTGGTAAAGCAATATACTACTTGTACGTCGGTGTGCATATGGCCGGTACCACCTGTTCACACAACTCAGTACCTTATTGTAGAGGGATGTTTGTTGAGGACTTCTGTTTCTCCCCAGTCTAGAACCTTTCAATCTGTTAAATTGTACTTTTGGCTTATTAGGAGCTATAAGTAGGCCAGTTATACATATAAAACTATGTAAACCATATATTAATTTTTTAGTCTTACTCTCTAAGTAGGTTTTCCTTATAATAACAATTTATTTAAAGTGATTACTTATAATGAAAAACATACATTACATTATTATTATTTTTTTTGATAAAAAGCTCGTTTATTCAAAGACATACATTATGTTACCGTAAAATTATAAACATATCAAAAATCATACACCTTCTGACCTAATTAAATTCTTTCCTACTTTTTATGTGTAAGGCTATTTCAATTGTAAAATTCCACTATATTTTCATCCCCTAGCATTTTCTAGCATCTCACTTTTACAGACAGACAAAAACACAAAAAAAGTGGAAGAGATTTCTTAAGAAATAAGTTGTGCCTTTGTGCTTGATTGTTCTATTTTCATTTTTTGAGTATTCTAATCAACTGTGTAAATAAACAGTAAAATAAATAATGTACAAAGACACCTAATAAGATTTGGCTCTCTAGGATATCTGGGTTTCTTAAATAGAAAGATTTTTAAACAACCCATAGCCATTCCTTTGTTCAGATGCTACTAAGTTGGTGGAGACAAGATGTTTAAATAAAAAAATTGAGTTATATTGTTGCTTTGGTAGAGTCACAGCCTTACAGTTTTACCTGATGCTGATGAATACCGATGATTCCCAATCCAGTTACCCATAAACACTACGTCCTCCGGTGACACTAATTGTCAGACTTACTAGCATTCTAAATATCAGTCGATTCTTAGACATAGTCTACCTCTTACCCCACTCAATATTCTCCAATTCTTAAATCTAAATTTCCACCTTCCCCAGGACACTCCACCGCTGGACCTGGAGAACGTATCAGAGACGTTATTGGAGAAGAACATCCAGGCTTCTCAGATGAAGTTCGGCTTTCTCGGGCTGGGCATCATGGGCAGCGGCGTGGTGAAGAACCTTCTCAACTCAGGACATAAGGTGGTCATCTGGAACAGAACTGCCGCTAAGGTAAGTGAGATTTCTTGTGCTTGATCTAGAACTTCTATTTTGATCTATAGGAGTACTCTTTACAGTTTTTGTAGGGTTGGTTGTTATTAAAGCCCTGTTAAAAGGGAATTTGAGGCTTCGAGTTAGTTACAGCCTTTTTTCGTCCCACTGCTGGGCACAGGCCTCCTCTCACACAGAGAAGGATTGAGCATTAATCACCACGCTTCCTCAATCAGGCTTCGAGTTGTTTCGTCGTTTTTTTTTCTCAAGATAGTTAAGTAATTAATGAGGAAATACTTCCCGCATCTATTTTGAGAAAAGAATATAAAGGTATTTAAGTGTTGTGTTAAACCTATTTACAGAAATAAATATGATTTATGCTCAATGGCTATTGTTAGGTCGGTACGGTTTTGTCATGAGTTGGTCACACGGTTCTATTAGTCAACTACATACATATTTAGATGTAGTCTTCAGATTTCGGTTTATCACAAGATTTTGATATGAATTTGCACATTGTGTTACGATCTGATTTTCTGCTGGTGCCGGAATACAGTTTAATTTTATGATTGTGATCATATCTGGTCAAATCTCAGGAGTTCCTGTAGATTTTCTTCAGGCTAAGTATTCGATGTTAGTCAGTTAATTTTAAAGGATTGCTCGTAATTCTGAAATTCTTTCTTTGATCTATAGCATTTATTAAATAGCCTTAAATAAACAGCTTACAATTTTCATTATTCAAAATGAAAATGTAAACATTGGTTAACATAAGCAAATATTTAATTGGTAGCACTTTATGGAAGTTATAATTTTAGCCTTGTTAGACAAGAGTATTTATAGTTTAATAACTTTGTTATTTTTTCATTACCTACCTAATAAAGAACGGTTAAAATACATGATTACCGATTTTTATCTAATTTTGTTTATTTTTTAAATATTTTTTTGGAGTTATGAAGACAAATCGTTAATTTTAATAATTTCGTTGTTGTTTATTACCTACCTAATAAAGAACGGTTAAAATACATGATTACCGATTTTTATGTAATTTATTTTTTTGTAAAAATATTCAAATATTTTTTGAGTTTATAAAGACAAATCATTGACTTTGGGTTAATATAATTTTAAATAATTATAAAGCATCTAATTGAACGGCAAACTCTACTTCTACTAAGCAAAACTAGCACTTATACATAGTTACCGATTTTTATATATTTGTAGTAAAAGACAAATCTTAAATCTTTACTTACTTTGAAGTTAAATATTGATATTTATTGAACAGCTAATTCTACTCCTACTAAGCAAACCCGTTAGTTACATTATTCTTTTTATATAATTTAAAAGTAAATTCAAGGGAAGGTATAAGTCATTTTGACTCTGCCTCCTTGTAGCATGCTAGCATGCATTCCAAGATTATGTTGTCCAAAACATACATAATCTAAGGTGCAATATTTTCATAGTTTATTAGCCAATAGGATTACTAGTTAGACTGTATCTGTTGTGGACATGTACTCAGTACTATAGTCCACTACAGTCCCAAGTCCTTAATTTGAAGTTATAAGTCAATGCACTACAAAATATATACTAAACAGAAGTATATAGTTTCAAAGACTCAAAAGTAGTCACTAGTTGTTGAGATCAACAGCAATTCTTATAGTTGTCTCAATCTTCATCAATTTCATACCTGGGAGGACAATATCCATCCCAGATAGAATGTCTTAAAGTATTGCAGTTTAGTCCTTTTCTACAAGAAAAAGTTAAATAGCAATATAGATATGCCAGGCGTGAACCTTCATTAGCATATATGACTCATTATCCAATATAAAAAATGAGTCTAGCAGAAAGACCCATAGGATTCATTCTTGAATGATATCACATTATTTACATAATTATGTGAGTTACATCCAAAGAATTAACATCCTCATTTAATTGTGTAAGTAAAGCGATAAAATCGCTGATGTTCAAGAATTGTAATTCTACACCATAAATACCGTTACATTTGGTGTCAACTTTCACGGTATTTATTCCACGCATATGTCGCTGAGTATGCAGTTTTTTTAGATATCAAGTTTTTAGGGATCCGTCCCCAATGGGTCAAACGGGACCCTAACACCGAAAATTTTTGTTTTCACTTTCAATGATTAGTCATCATCTGCCTAGCCTTTTCACAACTATGTTAGGGCCGGCTTGGAGCATGGAATACTCCATATAATACACACTTTCAATGATTAGTATTAGCAAATTAGCTAAAGTATTACTTGTTTAATTTAGATATCTTATCGAGTGAGCTGCAGGTTTAGTTACCTAACAAGCCCTAGAGTCAGAGTTCTCTCAAATCCGCCTAACATGGAATTATTACAACGACTGCTACTGAGTAGCAATTCGAGACGCCGACCTTACGTGCTCTCCCAGGCACACAATTTTGACTAAAGTCTAGATTATTTAAACAGTAAATAACAAGATGATCTTAGGTAATATTTTGTCTAGCTGTGATAGTAGTATTAGACAAGAGTACTCTAGAAATTTTAAGCTGATGATGTAGGCAAAAGCTATTTACACATTCATGATGTAGGTTTGTACATTATGTACTCATGATGCGTGACATAGTAACTAGGATACAAGAAGTATAGTAAACAATTCACTTTTTTTTACTTTCAACACACAAAGCATTTTTTCTTTAGATTTTTGAATATATCATCCGCATGAGCTTATAGCATTTTTGATTTGATGAATTATTTTAAAATTCTCTTAATGACTTTATGATTTTACTTGACACTTATCTACATTTATTTAGTTCCTCAGTTTTAAGTCAATTGAATAATATATCTACTGTGTGAGTTTGTGTGTCCGTCATTATTTAGTATTTTAGTGAAAGCATTGAATGGATTGCGTTTGTTAATGCGTCGTTCCAAATAAACTTTGATTTGAAAACAAAGTGTTTTATTTGTAAGGCTTCAACTTGCTGTCGAGTGTCGCCATATTAAAATTGCTATCAAACGATCATTGGCTTTTACACGAATATTTGAAGACATTACTCTTGAAATCGCTAAACTATTATATTTTTAAAGACTTTTACGCTCTATGTTGAAACCTTGTTAAATATTGTTTATCTCAAACAGACAATGTCTGCACAAATTAAAATGGAACCTTGGGCCATAAGAAGTAACTAGGCATTCACCTTGCAAATTAAAATGTTGCTTCATTTGAAACAAGTTTCAAAAGAAAGTACTTTGTAATTGTTGTGTGAGGAAGTCGTTAAAACATTATTAGCGTAATGTCAATGAAAAACGGATTTTAATGGAAAAAATAACATGTTAAACGTGCTAGTTCAAATAATAACATATTATTTGTTTATCTAGATTGTGACTGATACTCTGTCGGATGCAACAGATATTATCTAATATTATGCGACAAATATTATTGTTGAATTATTAGCTTTTATACTATAGAGTAATTGGGGATTGTTCAGTATGATTCCTGCGATTAAAAGTCGCACAAAATAATACCAAAAGAGTACATTGAAAAATAATTTATTCTCCATGATTAGCGGTTTTACTCTTGTTATATATTTAGAAAATTTTCAACAATATTTGTATATTTTATATTAAGAAACGTTATATAATATAATCATTGCTGGATTGTATTTTTGGCATATCACTGCAAGACTCTGCTGTACATTCTGTAGGACAGTCACAAAATATATAAATATCATAAGGAATAGTTGACGATAACAGACAGTTGACGTGGCGTGAGGGTCGGCATCCCGCGAGCCCGCGATACGCCAGCACAGTGACCGCGCAACAATTACAACAAGTACAGTAACAACTCTTATACCTCACTTTAAGTTGAACAATATAAAATGCATTACTCTAAGAGTTTACCCTAAAAATACATCAAAATGGAAAATGATTGAAACAAACAGAAATTATTTACAAGTTCTAATACCCACAGAATGCTTAATTAAACAGGTTCATTCGATTCACTACTACGAACGATTAGAACAGATCGTTTCAGTATACTCCTTATCGCCTACCACTAGAGACAGTACGAAATTAAATTGTCGCTAAATTCAAATCTAGTCTATCACAGCTTACTTAGAAGTACAAGCGGCATCGGCGGCGACGCCCGAGCTATCGAACGGTCCCTTCACACTATGCTAACCTTACAATATTATTGACATTGGAAACGATCCGGCAAGATATGTTCCGATTCACGAACACTATCAGACGTAGGAAGGCGATCCGCCGCCGAAATCACAGAGTTGCACGTCGGGCAGACGCTGCCGCGCGAGAGGGCGGCCGGAGACGGCGTAGATCTTGTACACGCGCGTCAGCAGCCGGTACTACAAGCGGCGGTCCGGCGGCGGCCCGCCCTCGCCCAGCGGCGCCTTCGTCAGCTCCACCGCCAGCAGCACCCGCGCCGCGCAGTGCGCCGCCGCGCCGCGCAGCTCCGGCGAGCTCGCGCTAGCCGGGAGAGTGACCCGCCGCCGGCCCCGCTCGAACGCCACCGCGCCGCGCCCCAGCAGCGGCTCGCTGGACGGCTTGGGCTCGTCGCAGCGCGAGCGCCGCGCGCCCTTGGACGTGGTCGGCGACGGCGAGCCCGGCGGCGACGGCGGCCCCGGCGACGGCAGCCCCGGCGTCGCCTCCGCCTCCGTCTGCAGCGGCTTGATCATCGCCAGCAGCCGCGGCGGGCCCTTCTCGATCATGTTGATGTGTATCCCCTCCGGGATCGGCGAGTTCCGCCGCGAGTTCACCGACCGCTCCGTCGGCGTGTAGTACACGGAGATCTTGCTCTCCTCATCAAATATTGGGCTCGGAAGGTTGGATAGCTTCTCGATCTTCGTCTTGAGGTACATGTCGATGACCTCTACGTCGGGGTCGAAGGCCATGGAGTCGCTCCGGCCGCAGGAGCCGCTCCGGCAGTTCTCGAAGTACAAGCTCGGCAGGTTCTCCAGCACCTTGTTGAGTGTCTGCTGCTGATACTTGTACGACTCTCGGAGCCGCAGCACCTGGTGCGCACTGAACTTACGGATTTTGTTTCTTTGGAACACGTAGTTCTCTCGCACCCAATTGAGTTGGCTCGTGGAGTACTCGCGTACCCGCTTCACCTGTGCGATCAATTCAATTCAAATTAGTTGATTCCATTATTGTTCACTTCTATACCGGACACTGATGTATTATTAACATAATGAAAATGTATAAAATATAAATTAATACCTGATCATAATACTGGTCTCTCATGGCACTCAAATGGTTGCTACCGATGTCTCTAATATTTCGTAAATGGCTTGCTTGTGTAGAGTAACTGTTCTGTATCCAGTCCATTTGTTGCGTACAGTTCTCTTTAATGCGATGAACCTGTAAGAACATTAACAGATTAGAGCTGGAACTCATTAGTCACGTGTCGCGACATAGCTAATTAGTATAATAAACTCACTTGAACTGCGTAATTTTCTCGTAGTTTCTCTAGTTGTTGTCTCTTGTATTGCTCGATGTTGTCTAACATGCTAAATATCTGTCTGGAGCGCGGCGCGTCGCGTCTCACGCACGTGCAGCAGCTGCAACACGTCTCCATCAGACGGAATCTGAAAACGAACACAACGCCTCGTTACTATGACATACACAAACACACACAGTCTGACAAACTTCATATCTCAGTAGATGTAATAACTAACCTGAAGAATATATAGCGCAGGAACTGAATAAATAACGTAAGTCCTAAGAAGGCCGCAGCGCAGATGGCGCCGCACAGTAAACTGTACATTTTAATCTCGAACATAGTCATGGGATCTATGTTGAGCACGACCTCCGCGGTCAGGTTTGCTGAAGGGTTCGATGCAAAGCATAAGTAAGTTCCACAGTCTTCTCTATGTATATCTCCTATAAACAGTGACCCGTCGTCGAGCACTCTCACTCTCGATTTGGAGTTATCGATGGCGCGGTAATACTGATCGTGGGCGACCCCGTGCTTGTGGAATATATCCGGGATCAGCGGCTCCGGGTTCCAGTGGAACACCATCCTTGTAGGCGTGATCCAGGTTATGGACGGCATCGGGTTACCCGCGAATTTGCACTCTAGTAGAGCATTCTTCTGCAATCTGTACAGGGTTAGCGGACTGCTCGATACCAGCGTTGGTGGTTTACAATTGGTATGGTTCAATATTCTTATCATATCGTTAGGGTAGGTGAGCGGGCAACTCAGGTCCGATTTAATGATGTCTTTCCTCTTGTCGGCCCAGCCGGCGAACCATGCCATCCGACAGTCGCACGCCCACGGGTTGTTGGCCAGCTTCAGTGATTGCAGGTTGTTTAACATAGTTAGAGATTTAGGCAGGGATAGTAGCGCGTTTGAACTCAGGTCCAGTTCCGTGATGCTTGGCGTGTCTTGGAATACAAATGTTTCTATTTCTCGTAAAAATTCGTTATTTCTTATGTATAATTGCTGTAGAGTACTTAAGCCTTTGAAGTTAGTATTTTGTATAACTGCTAGTTCAGTGTGATCGAGGTAGATCGTTTTAAGATTTTCGTTATGCTGGAACAGCATCGGCGGCAGAGTCCGCAGCCGGTTGCCGCCCATGCTTAGCCACCGCAAGTTCTTCAGATTCTTATAAGCATCTTGTGATATGTTCTGGAACTGGTTGGAACTTAGATTCAGCTCTCTCAGTTGTTCGAAGTTATCGAATAAAGACTTGGGTATGTAGTCTAGTTTGTTGCTAGAGATGTCCAGTGTCTCCAATTCCTTCAGGTTGACTAGAGCATTAGACGTAATTTTGACTAGGCTATTATTATTTAGGAACAGTGCTTTCAGTTGTCTATTAGGATTAAAATAGTAATCTAAGAAAGTAGCTATTTGATTATGCGATATATCCAAATATTGGAGTCTGATCATCGGCCCGAAGACCTGGAATGGTATAACGTGAAGCCGGTTGTGAGACACATCTAGGACCTCTAGATTTTCTAAATCGGCGAAGGTGAACCGGGGAATATCGTCGATGAAGTTCCTCGATAGATTGAGAGACTTGAGCCGGGTCAGTCTGGCGAAGAGGCCGTGTTCTGTTCTGGTGATTTCGTTTCTGCTGAGGTCGATGTACTCTAAGTCGTTGAGTCCGTCGAACACGTCTATCTCTAGCTTGTTGAGCTTGGAGCTGGTCCAGGAGACGCGCGTGAGGTGCGCGCCGAAGGGCGAGAAGTAGTTGCGGCCGAGGCGCTGCAGCGGCGCGGCGGCGCCGTGGCACGACACGCGGCTGCTGTCGCACGCGCAGCCCGAGGGGCACTGCTGCGCCTCCACTGCTGTGCAAATTATTGCCAGCGCCAATATTTTGTGCAGCCGCTGCATTATATTACAACCCTCATAGTCTTATTTACTGTAACAATAGAAAATTGTTTGCTTAGTCGTCGCTGTGTTGCCTATTGTGCCACTGTGTTTATTGTGTCCTCGCCATTCTACTGGCACATACACCTGAATGAATGTTTTATTATAATGAGCATTTACTTGACTGCAACTCGATTCTGTTATAAATTGCTTATGTATTATGTAGTCCTAGCATGGAAACATAGAAATAACTATCCTCAAAACATTATTGTTCGTCACCATTTGATAAACGAATAAGTGAATGGTTTGTGTGCAATGAATACGTATTTCACAGTGCTATCACATTAGCAGACTCCGGTGTTGATACTGTTACATTGCATGTTAGTGTAATAAATAGTTGACCGCCTAGACCTAGTTTTCAAGGTTTCAAACCGTAATCAACTTACTGTAAAGGTAAAACTAGAACGCTTCCTTAAATTATTTATACTTAATTACTGTGGAAATATTCATTGTGTTTTGCTCCTACCGTGTAATGTTTCAGTGACATAGTCACACAATATTTGATAAGTAAATTGAAGTTAATCTACTAATGTTGTCGAGTGGTAACTATGAAGTGGAGCAGAGCTCGTACCTATGCAGGTTAACATTATAAAAACACTAGCGAGCGTGCACGGTTCATTAGTATATCGTTATTTCCACAGGCATAATACCTTTATATCGCAATTGAACATAATGTTATTGCACCGCGTGCATTGTGTTCGTCTTTTACACTTAATTCCTCTACGTACGTGACTCCATACGTTTATCTGCCGACGAATGCCGTGGATACCCTACACCGACTCAACTGTACCATATTACGGGGCACTTGTAACTAAAACTCACACATAATACGACCATTGACACGTTTACTGTAATAAAACACATAATTCACCTAACACTCGTCCACATTTTACTCCAACTTGCATAATCCACGTTATTTTATGTTGACAACAGATGCGATGAAGCCAGCCATGCTCGAACGAACGGCTCGTACCTTCACCTGTTTAACTTCAACTCCATTGCACATTCACAAATTACACTTTTCCAAACATTTGTAAACAAATTAATATAGGAATTTCACAATTAAAACGAATAAGCTCTGCGCTTAGTGATAAAAGAAATACACTGTCACTACGACGGGGGCCGAGGAGCACTGAAAAGAAGTAAATGGCGGCGCTGCGAGTTGCGCGCCGCGCGGTCCTTGTCGCGCGCGTGCCCGCCGCGCATGCTCCTCTCGCTCGCGCGCTGGCCCAGTCAGCTGTGGGGTGCGGAGACTGCCGAGCGCGGCCGAACGTAGGCGAAAGTGCTTTCGGAAGCGCGCCGTGTGTCCGAACACCGACGCATTCTTGCGAGTATTTCTTGGCTCAGAGGGGACAAGTCTATTTATTAGGGATCCGTCGACGACTTGTAAAAAACGTTCGCTCATTCTTTTTACACCTGCATTCGTTTTAAACTGTAGGTTTTTCTACGCTATTTGTTGTAGAATTTTAAAATGGTTTTATGAAATAAAAGTACGTAGGTAGATGTGTAGGTATATCGTGGGTTAAGAACTAGAGTAGCGTAAGGCCAAAATGGCAACTTCTCAGGAGAGCCCGAAAACAACTCAAATTTACCTATTGTTATCTTATAGCCCTTTTTGTGGCAAAATCTATAGTAGTTAGATATCTGATTTTTACTGATAATAAAACTTTATTTATCGACTACAGAATAATGTAACTTTTTGGTCAATTAAAATACGGTTTCATTTTAATAAAATTTATTTTTCAAAAACTGGTTGACATACGTCATTTTGGCTGTTACATAAATTAGTGCCATAGTAGCGTATCCCACCCTTGCGTTTTTTTGGCAGGAAGAAAAATTACGGAAGCTTACGAAACAAGGACCCATAAGCAGTAGCGGTACTTTACGTTTATTTGGCACGAAACAAACTAAGCCTACATAATCAAACTTTCTGCGTTAATAAAACGTATGGCAAGATACGTTATTTAAGCGATTACATTGATGGCATATTTTGGTGTCTTATTCGCTCTGTAAATCGAGTTACGATCGTTGTGCTCGTAATTTTTTTAAAAAATAATGTCAAGATTATTGTAAGTAGAAACACTTCATTTTGGCAATAAACAAATATCTTTTTTTTATATACGTTATTGTTCTACTAAGCAATCAACACACTACATCGTTCCAGTTTTTTGGCACATAAAAATATGGGGATTAAATAAACGAATGGTGAAAAAAAAATTTTTTTGTATTTTTGCCCTTACGCTACTCTAGTTCTTAACCCTCGATATGCTATTGTAGATAAAGGATAAAGAGCCCATCATTTATTAACGTGCAGCCGTTATGAGGGCGCTTAGTGATTAATTAATTACACAGAACACGTATAACAGCGTAGGATGGCTTGGAAAAAAACTGAAATTACGAAATTGTCAAGTTCAAAGGTCAAATAACGTACAACCGTGGTCCTACACCATAGCAATAACGTTCATACTTCACACGGCGGCGGTTTTTATGTCGTTTTTTGTGAGTCATTCATTGTAAACTGTAACCCAGACGCGCGGCCACAATTTGGGCAGTGTTGCTTGCCAAAATACCAATATTCTACTATAACCTTTACACCAAAGTAACAAAGGTTATAATGCCATGAACTGGTCAGTTCCTCAACAGATTCTTGACGCCCAAATACGACGTAACGGTCATTACTTTTACAATGACGCGGATGGTGGTCATAGATTAAAGTGTGGCATTTATTACGAAACCTTACTGATAAACTTACATTATTATAAATGTAAGCGGAAACCCTATTAAATCAAACAAAATAAAGTAATTAGCTAATAAGCAAAGGCTTTGATTGTGTCGTGATTTTAATTAAATTATCGCTGGGAAAGTCTAGGTAGGTACCTAGGTGCCGTTTATTTCTTGGAAGTTTTGTACTACGTGAATATTTTTTTTGCTGTAGTTAGCAAGGGCATTAGGTGTTAGGCCCTCTAAACTGGATTGGTACTTAGATAAGGCCGTGATAACGCAGATAACCCGGTTACATTGAGACTTTATCTCGAATGTTAGTCAACGTTTTTTGGTTAAACTGTTGAACTCGGGAAGGAAATCATTGTTATAAAAAATCTGTTTTATTATTCTAAGTATGAGTAAATTATGATGATAATTCTATACAGTAATTATTGTTGAATTTACTATATGTATAAGAAGTTTGATTAATTTCCTTTGTCATTCGTCTCAGAAGTATATTTTATGACAATTTGATACTCTTTGTAACATAAACTAGTTCTCACGGTCACGACGGCAGGGGCTATTGCAAAAATATCAAGATGTTATCAAATGCTAAATATTAAACAGAAAACTGGTTCCGTCACATCTTTATACTGAGATGCTTGTTTACACAAGATTGTATAAGAGGGCAATAATCGACAGACATTAATAAAACCTGGTTTTGCTTATGAGACATCAGTAAAATTAGCTAATGCATTTATGAAATGTGTTACCCTTATAAAAATAGGTATAATTTCTGCAGTAACTTAAAAAAAAAACGAGAGATGGATTGTGTGAAAGAACGATATGGCTAGAAAGAACGTTACTGAGATGACGGCAGATAGAAGATTTGAAAAAAAAAACATGCTGCGACCCCGAATAAAATTGGTATTAAAGCAGGTTGTGATGATTTCTTTACTAACTATTGTCGTCTGTTTTACTCTCGTTTCGTAATATTTTCCGGCACAAGGATAACAAATTATCCTCGTGTTAATTTTACCAACACTGATCATTACTCATTCCGTACCGTTTTTGTGGAATACTAACAAAATGCCATCCATCTTCACAAGTTTCCTTTTATTTTATAGATACGTAATTAGTTAACAAGTTTGTAATTTCGTATTGTATAGGTATTGGGTTATTGACGGATTTCCATAAAAGGAAGAAGGCCTAAAAAGGCTTGAAACCAGTTAGAATTTATTTTACTTACATACAATACATAACATATTTATTGGATATGAAAGTCAGTCCATAACTAAAAACACTTCACAATGGGTGGTCTTATCGCAGAAAACGATCTCTCATAGATATTATAGGCACAGTTACAGACAACTTTTCTATGGATTGAAAAAGAAAGGAAAGAATATAAGGCGTTCTAGTGTGGTTTTTATTTCTACATACAAGTAAGCCGCCAGTCCTTGAGAATTAGCTTCTTTCTAATTTAATTTAGGTATTTCACATGTATCAACAGTTTAATAACAGTCTCATGACACGTCAACTTTGTCTATGGTGGGAGAACGCACCTGCTATGGGTTCGATAGCAGATGTTCAATGTTCGGTGTGACCTCTAGCTCTAATATTAAATAGGCCAGCTGCTTGTTTAACATTTAAAGAAAAACTACCACTACTATGTAAAGTATGCAAAGATAGATCAATTTTAACAATGTTTTTGCAAAACTTGTCGCTCCATGTGAAGTACATGCTAGTACTCGGCTGCAGTTGGTTGATCTTGACGTAGCGGGGAAAAGGCTAGGCAGACCATGATGGTGAAAGTATATACTTCGATAGGCCATTTCGACGAGATAAAAACATTGCTAGTTAATTTTATTAAAGAAGATACTCTTCATAGAACATTCTACAGTCACGAATGAAGAGAACATCGGTTTCATCATGTTTATAACGTCTTAAGTGTTATAATCGGCCTTATAATTGAAGATTTAATAGAGTATTGTGATGCGAGGGATCTGTTTGTTTACGAGCACGTCAAACACCGCTCATTGTGTCGCTAGAATTGACGCACCGAATGAACTTCTCCCATTTGAGACCAGTAAACACGAAAATGATTTCTCAATTGATGCTTCATATCGCAAATATCGGAGCAACGCAAATATATTTGTAGCTGAAACAGCAGATTTGCTCACTTTATAAAATGGACGCATTTTATGTTATAAGATTCTATTTAAAATGGCCTGAAGAGACAACATTCCATGAAGTGAACAAATCTACTATAGGTATGGCTACGACAAATAGGTACATTTCTCAGGAAGAACTGGATTCCAATTATCTAGGAATAGCCTTAAAGCCTCAGGTCGCAACTGACAGTGACAAATGGAACTAGACCCTTATTGCTGCAACAGGAAATAAAATAAAAGCTCAATGCGGTTACCTGGTTGGTGCAACCAATTAAAAAGAAGAAATTAGATGTCTTGCTACTATTCTTGCTTCTTTTTTCTAAAAACTACGTAGGAAGTCATTTGCTTTAAGTTGTCTTCAAAGAACGGACATTTCAATCGTCGAATCTATTAGACAACTTTGTAAAAAATCTATAGAAGCTACGTAGCTAGCGGCGGGATGTCAAATATTTTCGGCTAGACTGTTTTATTCTTGGCTTGGAGAAAAATGTCTTACATAGAACTATCCTATGTTACTCAGGAAATACTTATTTGATTTGTATAACATGTATTACAACATTCATAGGAAATACCTTCGTGATAGAATGTGTAATTCCCATATTACTGATAATCTGATTAACAACCGATAAAACATAAAAAGAGTTATAGGCAAGTAATCTAAGCGACGTTGCTTTATATGAGAAAATATCCATGATCCGTTTATTGGCGGTAATATCGCCATGGTTCACGATAAAGTTAATGTGCAGCTATAAAGGTTGTGGACATAAAACGAACGCTTCAGCTCGGAACTCGATGCGTTTATAAGTGGAGCATGTCTCTTCCGATAATATCCGACCTATCTAGACTTGGAGTAATACAGGTTATAACTTCAAAATCATCTTGAAGACGTGAGGCTGCTTAGATATTCAATCTTGCCTTTGAATATTGGTGACCTAAAATGTGTAGGTGGCGTGGCTTCATTATATTTGGCTTAGATTCGAAAATGATAGGTCTCGTATAACAAGTTCAGAAATACCGATAAACTCCACTTAGCTAAGCTTGCGTCACGGCTGTAATCCTATCTAATCCTCATACTATTCCCGAGCGAGGTACAAGGCTATCATGACATTTGTCCAACAGCCAACACCCTCTACTTAACAGGATTCCCTAGTTTAAAACTGATATAATCGCTTCACTGGCCCTTCTATCGTGTAATCCACACGTTTTAATTGGCATTCCCATTCATGGCCTCGTATTAACCATAATAGCAAAACTTCTACTTACGTAACGAGGCGTAACAATTAAACCACGGTTACATGTTGAAACTATTTCGCCTCCTAATTATGTGGTATGTGGTCTTTGCCCATTTTTTTATAACCGTACAAGTTTGAATTATTTGTGTGATTAATGAAAATAGGTAGAGTGTTCAAGTTTAGGGTTGAAGAATGTTGCACTACGATCTTTAATTTTTGCAAAAATTGTGTCAATATTCCATGTGATTACTACCTTACGGGCGTCAGAAACAGTAGGCCCTAAGCTTGAAAAGACTGCGTACAAATCGGGTATAGTATTTCTCAGGCATGTTTTTGAATAATGGTGCTATCCTGGACTATTGCCAAGCGTGATTAGTCTAAAAATCTTATTGTATATTCATGAGTATACGCACAATACTAGCATGATGACTAGCGATTATTGTAAATCTTCCAACATTAAAGAAAAGACTTGCACTCTCAAAGCCTGCATTGTAAATTACCTTTGATTGGCCTTGAGAACCGCAGTAAGGAGTTCAGACTGCACGCTTCAAATCACAGTTGTTCCGCAAATGGCCATTAGGTAATCGCGTATCAGAAACCTACCTACTTTTATTTGCTTAAGCCCGACTTAGCTTGCTTGCTTCATTATCACTGTGTGCGAAAGATTTACTTTGAGGAATATGCGTCATCATTCTGTGTTTATCACTTCAAGATAGGGGAGTACTTTAGGTTTGTGCGCACTGAATATTGTGTAATTTCCTACAAGTATTATGGAAATAACGAACAATAAGATCTTGGCGAATACGAGGTTATACCCAGTTACGTAAGCGTAGTTACGAATTTCAGACAAAAACAACCCCAGATAAATTCAATTGGTAAGAATGGAAGCTATTACACTCGTCTGCTCGGATGTCAACAGATAAGTGCCAGTTACCAAATAAATAACCGCTGTAGACCACTGCCTTCCGGCCTTCATGTCCTTTGATTTCGAGGTTAAATATTCTAGAAAAAATCTATCAGCGTTTATTCAAATTCCCCTCAAGAACAGTCATTCATTACTCTGTAATAAATATTGATGGCTTTGTTTATGACGTAGATTTTTGTTGTACCGCTATGGAAATTATGTGAAAATTGCCAGTTTTACGTTCTCATAAACTTAGGAACTTCAATTATTATACTGTACTGAACACTCCTAACCGCAGTATTGGCAGTACTAAAACTAGTGTAATGAACAATCTTCCTTGTCGTTCAGACATGCAAATTACATTACCATTTTGCCGCAATATTATGTCGCATTGTATGAACAAAGTCCTCAGCGTAATAATCTTAGCGTTGATGCACATTCATTATTTGGTGTGCAAGATACGTGCGTAGCCATCGCGTGGGAGAGACGTTGCCAACCGAATGTACAACTCGCCTACAAGTTTCGCTAATAATTTATAGGCAAACACCTTTTAATTTGTGAATCATAATGTCGCGTCGGTATTAACGTTAGTAAGATGAATAAAATGGTGTCAGTTCGTACAAAGTGTCAGATAGTGTTGTAATGAGCGGCGCGTGTAGCCGGTTCTCTTATCAAATCACACTAACTACTGGCGTGTTTTTGACGATCGACAGGAACTCGAAATTGAGCGAATTATTTAGGCCCCTCGCTAGATTGTAATTTAAGTGACTGTTTTGGCAGTCATTGAGATCATTGTGAAGGAGATCGTCTGGAAATGTTCCACGTGATCTACGCAGATTGGATTTCTTGACACGTCAAATAGAAACATTACTTTTTCTCTGAAACCATTTTTCTGTATTTTTCCAGTCTTCTAAGCCACTTACAGGTCATTATCACATTATGTTCCGCACAGACTGTTCAGCCGTATTCGCCCTTACGCAATCCATTGAAGACCTACTTCAAACATAGTTAGCAAAGCGCCGGAGCCAACAGTTCATTGTGTTACATTATACTTGTCATTACGAGACTCATAAAGAGCTCGTATTTACAATGAATACATACTGAACGTTAAATAATACATTGTGTTCGACATTATATTATGTGGCGGACATGCATACCTGATTATCATACCAACAAACTTCAGTCGTTAAAGTTGAAACATTGTGTCACAAGCTACAAAATCCACGTCATGCAGCAAAATGTTTATTTCTTCCCAATAAGTAGTTTACACAGCAAAGGCAATAACAACATAAGTGCTTTACCACATCACTAGACGTTCCTTTACACGTGTTTATGAATAAGAAAGCTTGTTAATATGGAACAAAATATTAACATGTGTTTAAATCACGTGCCAAGAAACGGGAGAATTTAATGTTCAATGTTATGAACGTAACAGACCCTGTAGAAAGAGCATTAATTAGTCAGCTGAACCAAGAATGACAGTGACCAATCTGCCCCGATATTAAGAGAGTTTCCTTATGAAAGTCCCAAGTCTATGATCATCGAATGATATTGCCATCATCATCCACAGGGTTTCAAATGGTCCTTGCTACGTAGCCTGTGTTTGACAAATGAAGTTCATATGTAAGGGAAATTAAAATAATATGCGGCCCTGTCACGACATAGCGCCATTTGCAAAAGTAACTTTTATAACTTCTTACCATAATATTTCTCAATATTTCTACTTTTTATATCGACGATACAAATGAATGTTATGTTTTTTTCTTTGTAGACTACAAGAACACGAGACGGCAGTATAAGTTTCAGAGTATTATTACACGGTAGGCAGGAAGTCCACAAGAACGATTCAGTTTCGTCTCATTTGACTCAGTCACTCTAAAATATTCTTCCTTCGTAGGTACCTATATAGATCTGCGAACGTCTTGAATATAAAATGCCCGAATATTCATCTTGTAATAAAAAGTATTCGGTTAGAGACACGCTAGATAGGTACTCCGAATTCTATTTGTAGAAGCGCTATAGTAAATCAATTTGAACAGTGAATCCACAGAGGATATGGAAACGGCCTCGTAACCGCTGAGTGAATGGACTGAGAGTTAGACAAAACAAACATACACCGACTGAAGTCTGATATTCGGATGACGACCAAATAATATTCGAGAGGGCATTGAATTCGCTGGATTAATACATTTCTGCTGTCTAACGCAATTTGCCTTTATATTTACTTGATGCGACATTAGTACTGTATTGTTTGTTAATACTAACCATATGTTTGTCTATCTATTAATGTATTTCAATGGCGGCGAAATTGTACCAAGCATTCATAGAATGTCAGGAGTCAGGAGTATTTATGTGATTACTCGGCTGATGTATGCCTTATGAATATGTCTGATACATTACTTAGTAGATTGCTTATGTTCTACAGCGACAGCTGAATTAGTACGTATAGCCCATTAATATTATAATTCTTGATAGACGACACAACTATATTAGGATTTGCCATTACTTTTAGGATATAGACGTCAGTGTTTTGGCAACATTTACATTTTATCGCGCGTAAACTGTTTATAAGGATTGCCACTTTAATTGACCGAGTGTTTACTCACAGCGATAATTATTATTATCACCAACAATTATATTAGCTGAGATTTTCCTGCTTTTTTTAACACTACCTCCATAATGTGGGAAAATACTCGGTTTATGTACAAGGAAACGAGATTTTTAATTTTTCTTCACGTATTCAATGCTTGGTGTAGTTAAAATACTTTCTTATTATGATTTTCTTGAATTTACTACCACTATTTTTGTTGACACATGTACACATGTACATTTTTAGAACATTTTCCATATACAGCCTCATTTTACAGCATTGTGACAATTTAGGTCGTAATCCACAATAATAAAGTCCCAAATGGCGTGCATAATAAACATCAGCTTACCATCCATTTGTGAATTACTAGGCCCAGTCCATTTATCAAAGGTATCACTCAGTATAATTGAGGCCTGTCACTCCTAAAGATGTCATTTGTCGAAACTACCTAATCTACACAACCTTTTCTTTCACCTTCGAAAAGAATGAAAGGGACAAACATTTCGTCGACCTAAAAATAATTCACACGTCGTTCCTTATTCTATGATGCACGAGACTTCCTGCTTCAGTTTGGATGCAATTTGTAATACGACCAGCCTTTATCTCCTAAACGTTCAGACAAGATTAATGTTAGTTCACGGTCGTAAATTGGATCAGGCTCCATAATCGTTGCAGTACAATCTTGGTCACGTGCCGAATTAGATTTGACGGCCTTGAGTTGTTAAAGATCCTTCACAAAGTCAACAAAATAAGCCTCTTCTTGAATATCAATTTTATTTTATTCTTCCGACGACTTAAGATAGAATAGCCGGCGTTAATTGCCAAGCAAAAGTTCAAAGATCGCATGTCACAACTAACAATTTAATTGTGGGCGCCATAATTGAATTCACGCTTCCTTTATTCAAGCGAAATTTTTCCTCTACCATTCTAGAAGCCAGAGTATTATATCTCACCCGTTGAAATGTAACCCTAGACCCGTGTCTTAAGTTCGCTGTCTCATTTACTCGTATTGTTATGAAGTAAGATGGAGGATCTAGTTAGACTAGACCATGGATAAAAAACTTACTAGCGGAGGTGCCATAAGACGCATAATTTATGAAAGTTGTGCGCCAAAATGCAGGTGTCCGGGGGACGAGGAACGTTACTGTTTTCGCTCTTACTCGCATTCTTTGAACCCGACCATTTTTTTGCACTACCAAGAATGGTTGACAGATGTCTCAAACAACCCGGCCTCGTTAGTTCACTCGAAAATGATCGTTTTGGTCACGATTTTTATTATACCTAGAAGATGGTGCTTGACCTACCTGCATCACGGCATCTCTCATCTTTCCTTACTCCGTGAACTGGACACGTGAGTTCTGAATAAACTTGGCCTTGTCACCTGAAGGGCTTCTGGCGGCGCACGAGACGTCTATTTGTTATACTTTACAATGTATTATTAAATTAGTTTATGTTAGTTACCGTTTATATCATAACCCTTATAACGTGGCCATGTGGTGACCCTGCGGAGTATGTATTGTAAATCTTATGTGTTTATTGGTTGTGTAAATAGATTTGTTTCTTGTTATGTACCTACCTGTTAAAGGAAGGTACCTAATGTGGCTATTTTTAGATCTCACGTGTTTTTTTTTATATCAATCAATTTGATTTAAATTAAATAGGTATGTACAAGAATGATTGAATATTTAAATTGTAGACTCGATTTACCAATCAATCAACACAGCGATAGTAGAAAAATTAAACAAACTATTTTGTTATCAGTTGCATAATTGACTGAGCAGCTATTGAGGTTTTTAATATAGGTAAGATTGTTTACAAAAACAATGCTGCAATCAAAATCGAGTACCTATTCAGTATCATATAATCTTTGCGATAACAACTATCAGTCCATTAATATTGGATGGACCTACATTATGTACCTAGGTACATACGATCATCGAATACCTACCAACGTAGGGACCTATATTGCAGGCTAATCAAACGCGCGTTGCCTAACCAACACCTACACAAATTAAACCTTTACATGTGTGCGTGCCTAGTGAAATTTATACAAGGCCGTTCGGTTTTTGCACATTGTGATAGCATAGTCGCACTTTATGTTACGTCACGGCATACGTGCTATAATAGGATGCTTATCGGACGAATCGCTAAACCCATACAACTGTCGATCGGGCGGCCATGACACCTAAACTAAAAGGACTTGCATACAAGCGTCCATAACTGGATAGAGATATGAAAAGTAATCAATTCTGATTAATAGATTAATGCCAGACAACTCACGTGTTGTATATTGGGTTTGCCCGACTTATCATTGATAACAAAAAACGTGATGCGATTTGGAAGTAGGACTCGGACTTGGTTGTACACAAACAAATAAATTATTTGTGCGGTGGTCAATCGATTCTGCTAATTTTACTATTGGTAGTTTGAAGGTGAATTGCCATCCATCTGCATAAATACTTATTACGAAACCGTATTTACCTAAATGACTGTTATTATAAAAACTTACAATATAATTAAACATAAGCTATGTTTGCTGTAATTGTAATAACAAAAATTGGATTATAATAACAATATGCACGTCGTTTGGCCGTGATACTAAATATACCTATTTATATTAATGTATGTAGTTTTCATAAACAAACATTAAAGTTTTGTGTGAAGCAGTCTGCGTATTTAAACGTGTTTAGCTAGAAATCACGTTTCGTGCATAAAAACTACATGGTTGAATCTTGACTTCATGTTTTTCTATAGACACTATTTGTAAAAGAAAGAAGAAAATGAAGAATTATGTATTTCCGTAGATCTGCTATACTGTAATACTGGGTAGAACAGCAACGCTGAAAGGAAAACTTGTTCTAGAGATTCAGTTTATGATTCTATATGCAAATATAAAAGTGGCACATAAATACGAGTATAGTACGGAGTAATGGAAAATTCAAATTACGTACGGACATTTCACCACTCGTTATTCCTGCAATTTGCTTAATATTATCTTATCTACTACATATTTATACGAGAGTAATTCAGCAAAGAATAACCCCACACGTACGTCAGTAGACTCTGGTTATCACAGCTATAATTATCTAAACGTGTCTATTTAAAGTTTTACTGTTAAAAATACACTGATTTGCATAAAGATACTTTGCCCTTCGAAGCAAGTTCACAGTACCTACACATTATTTATTTTTAATTTTGTACAGAAGGTTGAATGGCTGATAGAATTCAATAAGTCATATTCAATGAATAAGAAAATTCACGGTGAGATTATTACGTAAGTTTTACTCTATCGTGGTAGTGAAGGACATAAATTGCTCCGAGATACAGCAAGTACTAGGTCTGCAGTGTAAGATCGATAGCGGGAAGGATGCAAGGACATTTGCTTTTTAAAACAGTTACGTACGTACGTAGAATCTTACAGGAGTAATTCTAAGTCTAGAATAGTGAGTGAGACACTTGAAGTGGATATTTCTTATGGTCGTAGGATCAGAGGCGCCATGTCAGTCGTTCGTATGTTGATTCGTTGCCATAGAAACTAAATGATGACGTACATAGGCGCTCTAGATTTGATCTTGGATTATGTAGGATGTCTCGCAATTTTTTTAATGGAATTATCTGGAATTGAACACTAACAGCCAGTTTCTTCATCAAAAGTTAAAGCCAAAGTAAAAGTCAAAGTAATGTCTAAAGTAAAAGTAACGGTCAAATTCAATTTTTCTATGAATTTTGCTGTCACTTTAGCCTTGAAAATACGAATTTGACCGTTACTTTTACTTTAGACATTATTTGACTTTTACTTTTGATGAAGAAACTGGCCTCTAGGGAAGTAGGATTGCATGAATCCACGAAGCAGGAGACCGCAATTTTCTTAGAAGACAAATAACCAAGTACAAGCCATTTTAAATGTTTTTAAACTGAAATGGTCTGCAATATGCGTGGATGACGTCAATCGGTTGTTGTGATATTGACTGTTTTCATACTTTTGGGTCGTTACAAAAATATGCGTTGGGGAAAATTATTGGATTTATGCTTCAATGTCCATGATAAGTATGATGAATCTGTTTATTTTATTCCAATGGTATTTAATAAAAACGTTTGGGATTGGGAGCATGGAATGTACTCAAAAAAGTAAATAGCCATAGCTATTATCTAACTAATGTATGATCGGTTTAATACTCGGCCCAAAAATAAATGCAAAAGTGAATTTATTTACGAAAAACAAGGTTAGCAAAACTGGAATTTCTTGAAATTGAATTTAGCGAGCGGAAAACTCGTCGAATTACCTATTTGCAAACGAAACAGATAATGAAAGGAAGCGCGAAAACTGGCTGGAAACGAGATTTCCTTCGACTCGCGATACTCGAACAAACTGACCTACATGTGTATTATGAACGAGGTACCCCTTCAACGGTATGAAACTCGTCGTAAGCTTTAAAACTTTCCTCAACTACTTTGCTTGTCTGAAGTTTGCTACTACTTATAGTTATTGCATAACAATATTGTATGAACAGAATATTGTCACGAGTCACGAGTGAGGCATCAAACGACTGACTTCATAGTCCTAGATGCAGCAGTCTCTGGCAGTTGAATTCGCACCGGCAAACTAATTTGACGGAGGTCAAATATGACCACAAAGCAACATCACTAGTTCCACTGTAATCAATTTGGAAAGCTTCGAAGTAGTCTGAGAGCAAAATTATTTCGAATTTACATAATCATATTAGAGGATTAATATTATTCATTAATTCGATATGTCACATGCAGATTTCACGTTCCATTACCCTTTACAATATTCTAAGACGAATAGATTTATCATATTTTTTCAATCGTCTTTACTTTGTCTTGCTTGGTAGTTTTCCAACACCTGCTTTAAAATTATCAATGGCTAGCGATTTCTTTATCAAACTGATTATTTTTCAACGTTTAGGTACATGAAGGGTTCGGCAAAGTTATTGCTTTTTCCATCATCCGCATTTTGCTCACATAGCTATCGACTGGATATAAATTTTATCTAATAGCTTGTACTGGGATATTCCAAATTGAAAACCTCGGTACCTAACATACCCCGATCTGAGATTCCACAGGTCCTCCTTCATAGAAGTTTCATTTACTATCGCAAAGAGGAAATTAATATAATTCCATTACTTCTACACTCAAGGATTGTCCCACATATAACAGTGTTACATATAATAAAATTACACTGTTTGTTCTAGAAGGTCACGGTCAGACACAGGCGGTCTAGGCTCACAGGGTTATAGCTTATTGCTTCTTTTAGTACCCACATCTATGGAGGAAATACACGCCCAATTGGCCTTTCCAACCATTGATTTTACGAGGCTTTTCTTTAAGGGTCAGACTGCCATTGACATTTAACTTTCACAACAAAAATTGCGTTTTATCGTAATTATGTAATTAACCACTAATTTAATTAATGATGCGGCCTAAATATTAATTAAATTCTCTTTTCCTGCTAAAATAATTAATTTCGTCGAATTAATTTAAATCATGGTCATATTTGTTAGTTTTTGCAATAGTTTAGTCATAATTTAGCTCGCTAATAAAGCATTGACTTGTAAAGTCCTGGAATCAACACAGCTTTTAGATCTGAGTAATCCTGTTACTAAGTAACATCCGAATCTGCTCCCTTCCAGCCGAAAGAACTTATCCTATAATCGCATCGTCGAGTTTGGATACCACGTCAAAACCTCTTTTATACGGTTCACAGCCTCTGACCTTTGATTGTTTACAGTTGTAGCAGGTATTTTCTGTAGGAAGTCAATTCAGTATGTTTGTGTGTAACGGTCTTTTCAAATTGCAGTGTACCAGCTGTTGAGACATCAACTAAACATATGCTGTGGCACGTCAATTATTGTCAAACGCTCCACAGTTACTAGTTCCTCGTATTTGGGTCATAAACCAAGCCTTAATAGCGATGTCACAACTTAAATTGAGACGTGACGTCTAACGTACGATTAATCTGGAGCTTTCTGGAATATGGAAGCAAGGATTGGTTTATTATACTAAAGTTCGTTTGAAGCAATGTTTAGTTTTTCGCAATTCGAACCGGAGCAGCCAAAATAAACAAAAATATCAAAGCAAATGCCGGGGATTGCCAGCCATTTTGTTTTTTTACATTCATCTTTCACCGGAGCAGTTGTACAGACTTTACGATCACTACTTCAAATGATGTTTAATTAAACTTTTATAATGACTTTTTACTGGCGGAGAAGTTATGGGTCTCGCTCGTTATATTATTGTATTTGTAGGACAGTTTGCTTCCACGTGGACTCAACGGAGAGAATTGTCACTGCAAATTGTATTCGAATGATAATAATGTCTCATGAATCATAAAGAGCAATAAACCTAATAACAAAACACGGTTACGTTTATTTAATAGTCTACAATTTGTTCTAAACAAAATCCGTACATAACCATGACCAGTTGACAGACATGAACAGACATTTAAATGCTGCACCCAGGTGTTTGTCGTCAACGCTTGCGCGTGAGCATTATGTCAAGAACAAAGACACGCAAGCCGCACGCGCCGCGAATTGTTCACTGGTGACGCAGAACCAGTAGCATCTATAAACCCAAAGTGCTCAAACGCTTATGCATTACGTAGATCAGATAACGATTCTGATCATTGTTAGAAAGGTTATGGTGACAATCGTGATATAAATGAGTAAAATTTGACGCAACCGTTTTGACAAATTAGATTGTAGAGCGAATATGGGATGCCCCATTTTGGCAACTATGGTCCTACCTGTCTGCAAAAAAAGTTATGGAATACCGAAGAATGTTTGAAGACAACGACTAAATGTCGAAACATTGTGTCGTAAGAGCTTAGTTACTTGACCATACCGGGTTATTCATTAGTGCCTTTAATGAGTCAACGAACCAATGACATCGCACATCATTTAGCTCTACCTTTCTAAAGGTACATTTGTGCGGCAGTTAGTAGGATAATTTTCTTGTTCAAGGGGCTCCGGTCTTGTACCTGCCCTTGGGCGCCATTGTGTAGTATGCAGCCCCATTGTTTGCCAGAGAGCTTAGTACACGCCTCCGGATTACAATTCCTCGTTGAGGACGTTTTAAAAATCTTGAACGTTGCGAAATGTGCAAACTTATTTCTTAAGATTGCAAATAGATTTGGAAACATCTTGAAGTTTACTCAGATGAATCACTGCCAGAAATATTTGAGATTAATGATTTAAAGTGTCTGAGGCTACTGTGGTTTTAATAAATATTTGCCTTATGCGTTTTCCTTCGCTTGCAGTTAAGTACAAGGTGTGGTTACATCCGTATTGTACCGTAGCGTGGCTGGAAATCTGCAGCTCTATAAACAGTATTGTTACCGGTCGCGGTTCTCGGTACTCCGAGGTGACCTGCTTGCTTCATTCCGATGCCCAGGTGTTCTATATTTATATTCCATCCTGTCTGCAACATCGTGCGTACATCACGTTTGCTTATACAAACCTACATCTGTACCACGAACCAGATCTTATATCTCTTCCATATTTATTTTTATATCTGTATCTACGGGTGTTATATAAACTTGTGCATTCATACCAGTTTCTTGAACGAGTGATGTCTTTGTTTACTTACCTCATAGTTATTTCATTGAGTGGCTATTTGTAAGAAGGCTCGACTCGCATGCTGGACCTTTGCCCACTCGTTTTCTACTACCACTATAGCTTTGTATTACTCGCCTACACATTAAATTGTACGTAGATAGAATGCGACCGGATTTTCAAGACTCCGCCGCTTTATTGGCAGTCTCTGGCATAGACACGCTGTCCGCTCTACACAGAAAATATTGCTAAATGTAACAAGTTATTTAGGGATTTTTTAATCATAATATTTACGTTCAGTGTTTACGATCACCAGTATCGTGTTTGCAATATTTATAATATCTAACAGCGATAAAATTTACATGAAAATCAAATCATTTATAAAGTTTCTGAACGTTTTGAACGCGTTAAATTAAGTGCGAAAAATTCGTATTGTTGTTTCGCCGGTGTTAAAAATCCGCAAGGGATTTACAAAACCAAAGCGTAGCTAACCTACCTTCATCAGTTATTAACTCCATACAACCTTCATTTTGTTCCCTTTTATTCAGATTTTGATTAAACTTCGACCGAAAATACATTTTACAGCACTTACTTTTCTTCATTTTTATGAAGAAAAAAAAACGGGCATCAGTTATGCAAGACAAGTTCCGGCCCCATTAATGTTACAAAAAGCTTTTCATTTAATGGCTGTTGTTTCCTTTCACGTGGCTACTTCACACGCGACCGTTCGACACCCACGATTGAACTCAGACCTATTCTTAATTCTTCACACCTATGAACTCACTACTCTTAGAAATACGAGTTTGATCGTTCATTCTATCGTTCTCTTATACAGTCTCTTCTCCACTTCCAACCTCGATTCAATATTAAAGAAAGCTATATCAACCTGTTAAAATAAAATCTTCATATTAAGATTTGGAACAACGACAATGTCCAGGAACATTGCCAAGTCCTCTTATAACCCGGTTGTTTGAGATACTTAGTACGATGCAGCTAAATAGCTCAATTATCGGTACACGTCAAGGTCTGGGAAGCCTCGTACGTGGAACAGAACAATTCGCTAATGATGGATGTAAGCGTTCTATTTTTTACACGGAATATCCTATTTATAGGAGCGCTGTACCGGATGATACGCTGGCTCTAATAGCCGTGATCGATGAACCACTAATCGGTGTCGAGCTCCAAGGGAGTATTAGTTATCTACCGGAATTTCCCGCTTTTCCTGATCCTTTATTAGATTGCCTTCAGAACGCTGAGATGTATACCAGTTTATTTTGAACCTCTACAGCAGTGGTTCTTAACCTTTTTGATATGAGGGACCACTTTAACTAAAGTTTGTCTTGCCGGGGACCACCTCATCGGTTTACCTAAATTAGCACTCATTTCTTTATTATTTATAAAAAAAAAGCTGAATTTTTGGGTCAGTTCTACTCAAAGCTAAACGCATGTCGGCAGTTGTGTAGGTAAGCAAATGCAAATAAAGAAAAACTGGCCCATGTAGTTTCCAATTGCGCGAGCGAAGCGAGCGCGAAATTTTTATCGGACTTAAACTAAATATTACATAAAATGTAGCCCAAATGTACTTAATTTTTTGTTTGTTGAGAAATGCAAAAATAAGGGCATAAAGTTTCTGAATACGCGAGCGAAGCGAGCGCGAAATTTTTATCATACTGAAAACAAAAATTACGTACAATTTAGCCCTAATTTAACGTTTTGTTTGTTGACAAATGCAAAAATAAAGGCCATAATACAGTTTCTGAATACGCGAGCGAAGCGAGCGCGAAATTTTAATTATTTTTTAAGACTCAGAACCAAAATTACGATATACGTCCATGCGAAAACCCCCGCTCGCAATTATAAGTTGATAAATATTAAGTTAGATAACGTATAGCAACGTCGCGAAGCTAAGCTTCGCGGACCACTTGGAATGCCTCCAGGGACCACCAGTGGTCCGCGGACCACCGGTTAAGAACCACTGCTCTACAGTAACGCTCATAAAAATAACTCAAAAAGATTCACCGATTTTTATTTTTAGATCGTGGTTATCTTAATGTTCCTCTCCAGTTGTAACAAGTGGGACATTTTTTTTCTACCGTTTCTGCGTGCTGTTGCAGCTTATAAATATCCCTTTCTCTATTACTTACCTGAACTCCGCAATTTCTTAATATTTTGAAATGAAAGCTAATTTTTTAACTAGAAATCATGCCTGACAATGCTAACATTCTGAGAAAGAATTTCCTACCTACCAGTTAGTCTATTGTTTATGTTTAAGACAATAGCTGGACCATTAACCATAACAACTGTATTCGTACACATGGAATACGTTTCTCTATTCTTGTTTATAATATGTGTAGAAATGGTATTAAGATTTGATACCTCACATTTTTGGTATTAATACTTCCCTTACGTGTTTCTTTAGAGGTTCTGCACTTAATTGAATTGCCAATTCTTTTCGTTTTGGCACGGATGTTTTAAAATCACTTATTCCTAAAATACCCAGTGCTTCAATGTTTCCAGCCACACCACCTGTCTCCAATGCAATAATTCCCCCTTTCTATGGACTGGCGCCAAAAAATTCAGTGCAAATGTCCCCGGAAAGATAGCTGTAATTTAGTGCGGTCTCATTGCGATGTTTATTATTCTCGGCTGACACGTATTTATTCCTCACAACAGGCATATTCGAGAATTCATCGCTTCAATAATAATATCTTCTACGCGACCTTGCTTGATAAGAATTATGTTTTGTGTGGTGAACGCTTTCAGATGGATCGGTTGATAGATATTGAGATGTTTGCTTTTGTTATTGATATTATAAGAGTAATGGTTATTTCGAAACCATATCCACTGTCTGTGAGATTGCCTTTTCTCCCACGTTCATTTTAGCATGATATCGAATTTTTCTGATGTAGGTATTATGTGAGTTTTTAGGCGTTGAATGTTTGCAACGAGACAATTCAGCAGCTGTTGAAACAATCCCTCTTATATCCGAGATGATGTAAGAACACGATTGAGTCTTGCCACGTTCTAGCGCTGGTAATATTCCCTCTGTTGCGTCGTGCCATTGTTTAGCGATTCGGTTTGCTAGGGCTGAACAATTTGGTATTATACCTACCTATAACAACAATATCCATTCACTAGTATTTTGAGTATCTTTGAGCTGTGCCACTTCTTCATTAATCGAGTAAAATTATATTCATGGTTACGATTCTGCATAAGTTACGTCCTCTGAATAACAAAGCGTCAAAAGTGTATGATATTAAAGGCACAGGAATAAAATCGCACAGATTGTATTGCTGTAGTTTTCCTTATTATTATTGTTCACATACAATTATCCTCAATTAGCCTGAAGACTGTTATTGGTAGTGCGATATCGCCTACCGTGCCGTAAGAGCATTTAATTATGAGCTCGAACGCATTTGTATAATGAAACATTGACTTGAAATCATATTATGTCAGCCAAGCAACTTTGAATAGTAATTTATTATGATATAATAATGTGGCAACCTTACGTATAACGGAGAAAGAGCACGTTTGACCCACAAAATAATCGACGAAGCAGTTCCGTCTGACATTTTGTACTAACTTTTAATTATCACCATTGTTTCTCTGTATGACTAAACATATGAAAATGAGAATCTTCAAGTAGCAAACGAAATGCAATGGGGACATTGCAAGTGGCAGAATTGCCGACACTAACGGTTTTACAAACTGTTATTGAAATATCGGTACCACTGTAAATAAATGTGGAATTGTACATGTTATAAATACATTTATGTAAGCACCTAAAGCTATATTAGTCAGACAAAAATTGGGGCGTCTCTGTATAAATTATTCATTGTAGTGGAACAAAATAGCTTTATCTACTTTGGGTAGTTTCCACAAACAACTCCTAAATAAATAAATGAAGAAAAATACTTTTAGAAAAAATCTAATGTTACATCTAAATTGTGACCTCGAAAAGTCCAAATCATCTCTTCCTTCTCTTAAGAAATTCCAATAATGTAATGAATCAACTGTCTCTTGCTTAACTCAATATCGTTGCGAAGAATAAACTTGGAAATAATATTATCTTCATTACACATTCAATTACTGCTCTCGTGCTGTGTTAAAACAGCACTCTAGTAGATCTCTCTAAGAGGAAGGACAAAAGAAAATATAATAAAAGTATCGATTTCCAAGCCAAGAGCACGAAGTGATCAGCGAATTCAATTTAGCAGTATGAAACTTTAGAACAAACACTTTGAAACTGCGAGAATTTATCGCCATGGAGGCGAAAGGCATGTTGGAAGTGGCACGGCAACGACCTTGACCGAAAGTGTTTGCGTACCGATAAACATTTCGAAGAATTTTCCGATACACATAGATGGGACTAGCTGTCTATACAATTATCGATCAGTCTACCAAAAGTAACTATTAACCCACTACCTCATGTCTAGGCCGTGGCATAATACTTTACAGACTGGCACTAACTAACACAGACAGACATAATACCAACTTCGGTTATCACATTAATTTACACTCAAACAGAAAGCGATAAGGCTGAAAATAGAATTGAAGTCAGATAACAAACAGCCATAATCGGTATTAACGAAGTTTGTATAAAATTTAATCCAGCTTATGGATTTTGTTTTGCTATTGAATGAAAGAACAACGTTGCGGTTGCATAATGTATTCTAAGAAGTTGGGTGGCAGTTCTTTGTATTCCTTATTGACTTTGAACCTACTTGTTTTAACGATTAGCTGACAATCCAGACGGCTTTAATGTTTATTGAAACTCCGAGAATCTAAGAATTCCGTTACATGGCTTATATCTTGTAACTCTTTGTCAGTCTCCAAGAAGTAAAACAAATCTTTCTTGTTCGCAAGTTTCTGCAACAATAAGAATCTCTTCTAGATTATGCAAAATTCATAGAAATCGTTAGCTGTGTTTATTACTATTTATCTTGAGAAAATATTTATGTCCGCTGTAGGTGGCTGGTTAGAAACTGTAGCTGCAGGCGAAAGTCAGTTTCTAGTCTACTTGTGTGAGAGAACAGTCACGACTATGATATTTTCATTATTATGATTACTTTCGATCAATATTCGAAGAGGGTCTTTTGTCATAAATCACTACAACAATTTAGTTATATTTAGAAGTTCTCCCACAAGGCGTGAAAGCAACATTATCTAGGTCGCCGTTCCTTATGATAATTATTCTGAGAGGTCCACGTTCAGCAATGGACATCTTTCTGTCGATATGAATATAAAGACAAAAATTATCTCTAGAAAGCTACACAAGACCCACGAGTTTATCACAATATGCACTCTCTTATCTTTAATTCCACCACGCAACTGTAAATGTTTGTATAGTACATACAAATGCACTCAGTACAGCAATATTGCGATCGAGTCTAGAAGGAAATTGTTGAAATACCGCTTCAAAATGCCGGCGCTCGCAGCCACGGCAACTGTGAATGACTCCATGATGAAGCTCATACCGGTCATACAGTTTGCATGCACTTACCAATATACATTAAAGCCCAACGGGATCCCGAAAATATATTATGATTATATAAAAGCAACAGCAGATTTTCGTTTATGAGATTAATTTCCGTTAGTTTATTGATTCAGATTATGAATGCAAGTGCTGCAGCAGTGCCAGCTACACTATCAACTCCATATTTAAACGATTGCGGAAGAGATTGTTACAATGCGGATATTGCATAAAGGATATAACCGTTACATCTTTTATTGTGATTACTTGAAATGCCGCCGATACTAGAAATGTATTCGGCAAAACATTTGCCGTCATTTACATATTCGAATTTTATGTCCTTCATATATCATTGTATAATTGCGGAATACTGACGTCACGGATCGACGAAAAAACGTGTCGCACGTGACCTGATGTGACCCATTCATAATTATTAATATTTATTATGATTTTAGCTATCTTTTGGGAAGGAACGATGTGCCATAGCAACATGTACTTGTATATGTATGTAGGTCGTATAGATATCTGTCGGCGTGGGTGATATCCTATACTAGAGTGAACATAGCCGGGATGCGGAGCTGGCGCCATCTGTGCAAACATTGATATTGACCTTCGGCGCTACGGTTGTTTGTCGCGAACCATCAATAACTTGCGAACGTTTTATTATAAACACTTGACGTTTTGATGATAAACATCAAATTGTACCAATGAATCGATATAGCCTCGTAACGGACTCAAGAACGTAGTAAAATCAATAGTATTGATTTGAACGGCTCCTCACATTCAATCCTCTCATACTTAGTTATAGAAGACAGGCTTCGTCTGCCCTTTTATTTCAGCAAACTGCATTGTGCATGCAAATATTTACGGCCGTCTCAATCGATATCAAACCTTTTGGGAGTACAGAGAACCATTTGACCTTTTTCAAAATGTCATAGCCTGAATTAATTGTCAACTGTATTTTTGTATGCGTTTTTTACCAATGCCTGGGAGGTTGTCTAAAAATAGAAGAGCATCGTTAGCGCTTTGTTGACGATTTTTTTTAAACCTACACAAGTAAATAATGCATTCAATACAAATTGGCCAATTTACTTTGACAATTATTGCAAATAGGTACTGCAAAAAAGACGCCGATCATTTTGTTTTTGCTAGAAAGGCATCAGCTGTGTCCGTTTTCCAGTAAGTCATAAAGCGGACACAGTGTTATATTCTTGGAGTTAATCGGCCGAGACTGGTTTGACAGTCGTCACGGTGTTCGCCTGTGTCGCTGCTTACGTTGAGGCTAGATAGGCGCCGTTATCGCCGTCAAAATGGCGGCGCGTGGCGTCGGCCATTGCACGGCGCGGTCGTTGACGCGGCCCGGCCGGTGGCGTGGCGCGAGTATTGATTGCCTTGGTACGGCCGCCGACGTACAGCGACATCTAGTCGCTAGGAGTTGAAGCTTTGTCTTTGAGTTGTGAGGATAGATGGCGTTAGTAGTGTGTTGGTTTTATTTGATATTCTTTTTGTTTTATTTATTTATTTGAATAATGAAATAAGAAAACAATAGCCTATAAATTAGGACAAAAAAATATAAATCAATACTTGGCCCATTGTAGCGAGTCGGTGGAAATAAATACTGTTTAATAAATCTGGGTTGTGAACCGTTCATTTATTTAACTTAAATGTTACTTTAAAATACAATTAATGTACTAAAAATCAATGCATCTTTTGTCTCCAGTGCAAAGACTTCGAGAAGGTGGGAGCCACGCTAGCGACGACACCCTGTGACGTGGTCGAGGAGGCTGACATCACCTTCTCATGCGTCGCAGACCCTCAAGCAGCTAAAGAGGTAACCAGCAACACCATACATATACTTCTAATAGATGTAAGGAACCAGGATTTCCAGGGATAGCCATTTTACATTGATATTTCAAGACGAAGAAAGTTATTTTGGTTTTAATTTCAAATTCTACTCATTATGTATTTATCGTCTATTTATCTATTGTTTTACATAATGTACAGTATAAGATGAAAGTATAACTAAAACATTAGGTACAATTATGGAAACTGAGGTACATATCCGTGACATAGTTGGCGCTCTTTGGGAGCCCTACTCATGGTCGTGGACGGCAATTTGCTGATTATTATATTCATCATCATAATGGTCACGCATGACCCTTTTCTTTCTTAAACTATTGCTATTTAAAATGCAGTAATATCTAGAACACCATTCAAATCCAAGTGAATCGACCCATTACACGGTACACGTTAAATAACAGATAGATACCTCCCTATTCTACCTCTAAGAGCAATCATATAAATAATAGCCGATGTTCACGGCTAGGTGTGTCTGCACAAAGGTCAGCTCGCAGTCAGGGCTGCTCCGACCTTTACTGCGAATCTTTATGGGTCACGGGTACCACCTCATCCGGAAGATTACTGCGTGGTTTGTGCAAAATTTTGAGTTCCTGTGATCGGTGGGATGAGAAAATTGAGAATTTTTTGGGTGTTTTGATCATAATGTGGTCGTGTCTAGAAGTTTCGATAGGCACCTGTATCTTTGCTCGATTTTACACATAGGGTCAGAGAGTAAAACGATAGTTATTTTTTATGAAATAAAAATATAATTAGACTCTACAGAGTAATTTAGGAAAGGTTTCTAAAAATAAAGCAATTTTTTTGTGATATTTCCTTCTTCCTGCCCTGTTCTCAATATATTTGGATACTTAAACTTATATAAGCGGTTAAGTGCCCAAACATCTAAGTTTGTTCACTTATATTTTTACGGTTCATTTCAGATCACTTTTATATGTTGCGCCCACACATAAACAAACCCACGTATTCACTTGTATGTTGAAAGGTTAAGTACTAATGAAAAGGAAAAATATGCTATAATAAGAGAGAGTTAAAGGTTAACGACACAAGTTATTCTTATGAAAAAACATCCATATCTTGACCATGAAAATAGACTTTATGATTATTTCAGATATGACTTCAGTAGGTAACTAAGTTACATTTTATTGTATTTTTTATTATTTTATTTTAAAGTACATTAAGGCCTATTAACATACTAAAAAACAATGACCTATGCCGCGTCTTTTGCCTGACTGTCTGCGATAAACGTACAAATTATTAAACATATTCAGAACTTTCATGCGGTTTTCATCTATGTGGTTAACTAGATTGCTATTTACTTGTATTATGATAAATATTAACTAAAACTTTCTTACTTTCTGTTCAGATGGTATTCGGCAACTGCGGCGTGCTGCACTGTCCCTCGCTGGAGTCCAAAGGCTACGTGGAGATGACGTCGATAGACTCGGACACGTCACACGACATCGTCGAGGCTATTAGCGGGAAGGGAGGACGGTATTTGGAAGCCCAGGTAAAATAAATACGTCACATTATATAAAAAAATATTTTAGCCCCGCATATGTGCCTCGGCATTGTAGCTACCGAACGGGTTACTTTTGGTTAAAAAGTGATTTAGATCCGAGATGTATTTTATATGGGGCAAAAATGAAGATACCTTAATTCATTTCTTAATGTGATTTTTCTGTGAAGGATAAGTGTATTATCTTTCTTGAAAGGTTTTAAAAAAGTGAGGCAACAATGATTACAGTTAATAATAATAAAGAATAAGTTTAACGAATTCTGGATTGTTACATAAACAATACAGTTTCCATATCTCAAACTTAACGTTGATACTAAACTGACCTTATATTGTATCTGCCAAGTTATATCGGTATTGTGTTCGCTACAGCTTTCCATCTGAAGAGCAAGCCCTCAAGCCATAAAGTGTTTGCTACTGAAGCATCATCAACGTATAACAGCTTCGGCGATGCATTTTTGTTATTTATATTCCCGCTTGATGTCTTTTCATTAAGGTTTAGAGTGGCTGTAAAACTTTATCGCTTCATTTTATTGAAGTTCACTCGTGACAGGACCCATCAACTTTTCTGAGCGCTCAAATTAAATGTGAGGTCTTTACATTTTTAAATTGGTTGCATGAAAGCTGTTTCCTGTGGTTTACTCGTTGGGAAATATTTCATGCAGGATCATGGCATGGTAATGGTCATGTACAATTGTTCACATAGCGAAATAATAATTATAATTAGTGAAACAGACAACCAACTTGCTCACGTAGATATGAATTCAATGGCAAAGATTAGAGATCCTGACTCATGCCTTGAACAAAGCCCAAAATCACACTTAACTTCCAAAATGGCCCCAAATATGTATGTTCGTTCATATTCTAATCAGTTATTCCTAAGTATGTTGCCTTTATATCAAGGTAATTACAACATAACCCACCGTTCACACCCCAAAAAAAAACCTAACATCACATTCTCTGCAATTTCAGATCCAAGGCTCAAAAACTCAAGCAGAAGAAGGTACGCTGATCATCCTCGCGGCCGGAGACAGATCACTGTTCGACGACTGCCAGTCCTGCTTCAAGGCGATGAGCAAGAACTCCTTTTACCTTGGTAGTAGTCAGCTGCTCCGGTTGTGGGCGCAAGGAATCTTGGACGTTGACATTTATCTTTTTGTTTTTTGGCCCGCGATCTGTTGCTGTACTTTTTAGAGGGTTTTTAGGCAGTGAATTTTATGAAGGCTTTTGTGTTTCTTGGTTACTGACAGGCTCTCTGATAGCCAGTCGGCACTAAGATGAAAAGGTAGATTTTTCCTTTTGGTGTAGGTATATTTTCCTACTAGAGGTATATATAGAGGCAGATAGCATTAACTAACTGACACTTTATCGGTAACCAGTGTAACCGGGCCGGAAACTCTGGCTTTTACTCCAGACACGGTGTTGTCATTGTACCACATGGTTAGGAAATGGGTAGAATGACGAATGAAGAGATGAGAATGATAGAAGATGATGTCTTGAAAATAAGTCATACAAAGTGAAGAGGGATTGAGAGTTTTTTTTTATGTTATAGGGACACTGACATCGCGGGCCTTTTTGTTTTTATGTTTTAGTTTTTCTAATTTATTTTTGTTTATAATTTAATTATCCGTTTAACTGTCAACGTCTTAATCTGAGCGTTCTTTAGAATAAGTTTAAAATGTAGTCATAAGTTCATTTTCTTCGTTAGTTTTAATATTATATTTGAGAATATACTTAATATTGATACCTGTTATGATACGAAATATTGGTACTGTGATATGTACGTGTGTTAAACATAGTATATTTGGTGACAAGATATGAATTGTGCTGAGTTAAGTGAGCACAAAATTGGTATGTTGTCGTGATGGGCAGCGAAGAACAAAGTTTATACAATCCACACACTAACGCGCCAATGACCTATAATCGTGTCCTGGTTTTCATCCATTTCAATACTTCATCGCAATAAGTTAAACGATAGCTGAAGAATTCGTCTATTTCAACGTCCTAACTTCAGAATTTGCATGTTTTATTTGAACAACAAAAAATCTGTGTTAGATTTCCAATTTATCGAGAAAGGCTACTTCATAATGTTTTGAATTAGTTTTTGTAAAAAAACTTAACCAGAATTATTTTGAAATAAGCTGCCTTGGTAATTTTTTTTCTATGTTTCTTCTTGTTTCTGTGTGTAACTGTGTACATAAACTGTTAAGTAAATAAATACAAACCCCCATCTACAATATACTATTGTATCGTTACTGATCACCTTCCCTACTCCCCAGGCGACATCGGCAACGCGTCGAAGATGAACTCGGTGCTGCAGGTGGTGGGCGGCGTGTCGCTGGCGGCGCTGGCGGAGGGGCTGGCGCTGGCCGACCGCGCCGGCCTCAACCAGGCCGACCTGCTCGACGTGCTCGCGCTCACGCCGCTAGCCTCGCCGCACCTCATACTCAAGGGACGAGGTGGGTAACCCGTTTGTAATTGCTAAAGTAACTGTATGGCTGTTACAAATTCTTATAACGTAAGTCGAGTCAAAAGTTTGACTAGTTTGCTGCCATTCCGAATATTCTATCTATTGTTTTGTTGCTTACTGGTGATAGAATTTCGACACTAGCACCATACAAGCAATGTCAAGTTCCTCTAGAAAGAAAATAAAAAAATGAATAGGATAATGGTAACTGCTGTTAATGGCAATTCACACTTATAGTTCGAGGTATAGGTTTTGAGGCTAGCTATTATAGACCGAGTCGGTTCATACGAGCTTTGCCGCGTGTTTAAGCGCGACAACAAACAAATTACACAGAACTTACAATGTGTTTTCTGCCGCTCGCAATATGTTGTACATATAAAAATTCCGAGCTTATATGCAACAAAATCCATTGATTTGAATGCGTTATCGGTCACAAAAAAAAAAAAATATTGAGTTTTAAAACTACAAAAATTAACATTCACATTTTTCTCATTCCAGCAATGATAGAATCGTCGTACTCCACCCACCAGCCTCTAATGCACATGCAGAAGGACCTCAAGCTAGCCCTAGGTCTTGGAGACACCCTGGAGCAATCCCTGCCTCTCACAGCCACCACCAACGAGATCTTCAAGCATGCCAAGCGCCTCGGCTACGCGAACCATGATGTCGCCGCCGTATACATCCGCGCTAGGTTCTGAGCTCAGGACAACGGGACCTGCGATTCTGTGACCTTAATTACACAAAATAATGAAACAACACAGTAATTTGTTACTCTAACGGCCCTTTCACACGGCAGTCCAGTTTTTTGCAGGATACCGTTTTTTGCAGGATCCCGTTTGATCGCAAAAGATATTATATGTTAGCGTTCACACGAGCAAACCGCATGCAGGATCCTGCAAAATGCTGTTCCCGTCGATTTGTGCGATTCGGTTTTGTCACTTTAAACTGGATCGTTCGTCCAGTCAAAAGCGGGAATCCTGCAAAAACGGACGCTGTGTTCACACGTAGTTCAGTTTTGCAGGATACAGTAAAATGCCGGTCCCGCAAAACTGGACTGCCGTGTGAAAGGGCTGTAAAGCTGTCTAGGATACTTGGGCATTACTTCCGAAGTAGTTGGTGAGTTTGAAGTTTGAATGCGCGGGAGAAATTTTAAAAACGTTATTGCATAGATAAAATCAAACTTGCTAATTAATTTTGGAAGGTAGTGTAATTATTTCCAAGATCTTATTGAATGGATGATAAACTCTCAGAGTGGTTTGTGTCTCTTCCGTCATAGGTATCTTCTACTTTCTGTGTTTGAAGTGACTTTTATAAAAGAATTTGGTAGGAGATTGAGAAAGATAGAATGAAAAGAGTGGCGTGGGTTATATCTATGCTATGTTCGTAGGTTAGTAAATAAGGAATGTTATATGGTCCCTACGGGTTTGAATCTTAAAACCTTTTTTTATGAAACCAAAGGGTATAAGTAACTAATAAAATATATTCCGTAAAAGTCACTTCATTCAACTGTTCGATAATACTTTAATCTTAGGTCATCGAACTATTGACGATACATTATTATTTTAGTTTATTCAGTTCAAAAAGATTGATTTGTTGTGAGTAAAAATCAAGGAAATTCAGGGTATGTTCGTTGAATCTATTCGATGATTATTATTTTATTGCGTAAATAATTATGTTTTTATCAAAACCAATATGAATTTTCAAAATATTGGCTCAAAATTGCAATCAAAAGAAATATTTGTATACTCGTAAATCGAATGACCAATCTTTCTCAATAATCGAAGTTCTAATATATTTTTATGAAACTTGTAACGTATTTTAATCGCCAAGAATTCTCATTTCTGTCTGTGTGCATAACAGTGAGAACGCGTGTCCATGGGTAATTTTAGATATAAATAGTGGACTTTTAAAAGTATTGTTTTTAGGCAGTGCTTGTAAATATAGCATTTTATTAAAAAATAGAGTAGCTTCCTCATTTTAAATTCGTCACAAACTTGTGTATATTACTTCCATTTAGTTGGACATAAAGGCTTCGGCTGTGTCATATGCCTGCGTATAAGCATTCATGAAAAATGACGATATTTAAGTGATGGAGCTACTCCGTATGTATTTTAGCTACTCATATGACTTAAAGTGCAAATGATTTAATCAATATTATGTATCAATGTCTAATATGAAAACGAGTAAATAAGCTATACTATTAAACACAAGTTAAATCAATTTCAGTGTTGTATTAGACAGTTTTAAAATTACATTAGCCGATTTTGAAATATCTTAATGTTGTAATACCTCAGAATAATTTGATGTGAATTCAATATCAATTAGTAAATGTTCGCAGTCACAGAACCGTAAGCGTCCCAAATAGAACATTGAATTAATTTTATTGTGGAAATGTTAATATAAGACAATCTATTAGATAAGTCACAATGCAACGTCTGTTTACTTGAATAAACGGTTTACACTAATACCTTCTCATTTTATTGTAGTGTTGCAAGAAGAACGTCGTAAATTAAGTATTTTACTATAGTGAATTTTCGAAAATAATTTAAACCCTATTTTTTGACGAATATGAATGTGTTTAACCTTGAATCATGTTTTGTAATATTTTAATTTGAAGTCAAGTGTGGGGACGTTCCTCAATAGTCTCGGTTTTAGTTTAAGATTTAATTGACGAGAATCATGTTGAGTTGTTATCTCCCGAGTGGTGTATGTTGCGTTATGTTACGTATTTCTCAATTTATTGTCATCCTATGATAAGCTACAATAAACTATGATTAATAAATAATATATTACTACTTTGATTCTATATATTGTCCTTCTATTTTAGCAGCAGTTCCATATCAGACACTATTTGCATCTACCACACACACACAACATAGTTATCTTCATAAATCATCGATTTTAATTGGGAAAAGAGTTGAAAATTTTACAAAAACACTTAGATAGGAAAAACTTCTTTGGAAGTCTGTGGACTCGGAAGACTTAGGGGCATTGGCGCATGTGTGTCTCATAGTTTTTATACACTGATAGTAATGACAAATCCAATACATAGCAATGCAAAGTAGCTGTGTGTGTGTGAGCTGATATTAAATGGCAATTCATCGATAGTCAACTAAAGGATGCACGCTACAAGAAAGGTGTTGCAGAAATCAAAGATCTCTGTTACCGCACAGAAAGAACGTATAAAACCTTATTGAATTGCATGTTACATACGTTAACTTCGGTGACTGTTGACCTTCAAAATCTTCATTTTTACGACAAAATGTATATCGTCTAAAAATATAGCGATCTCATGATTTAAGCCGACCGGTCACGCTATCCGAGGAAGCGAGCGCGAGCATAAAAATTGCGATCCGATGAAAGGTCGCGAAACTTTCGGGGAATCACAACCTGAGGCTGCTTTTATAAATTAGATAGATTTTTAGATAGGTCATCTTCTTTTAACCTTTTTTCCCACCTATGTCTCATCGGATTCAGCTGAGTACCAGTGTTTTACTATAAAACCACCTAGCTGTTTATCAATTTAGGTACCTAAGTACTTATAAATTACTGACATATGTACTAGGAACATAGAAACACTAGGAGGTATGTAGTAACACTAGGGTGCGACATGAGGTCGTGTACCAGGCGCCCCGCCGGCTAGACGGTTATAGATCGCGCATGATTCGCTGCGGTTACGCATGTTTCCGCCAACATCATGCCTGACGTCATTCCGTGGTAATTTCGCCATGTTTCAGCTATCACGCTTAGCAGCCGTGTCTCCTAAGACGTCGACTGTATTTCAGTTTTAAATTACACAATATTTTATAGCGATTTGAATTAATATCTGTAGCCCTGTCTGGTTTTTTAAAAGAACTGCTGCCAACGCATCTTTCATTGAACATCTTTGGCAGTCGTTACGGGTAGTCAAAAGTCATAAGTCTGATAACCAGTCTTACCAAGGGGAATACCCCTGGGTTGCGCGAGTAATTGGGTTGAGGAGATCAGATAGGCTCCTTGTAATTCTGTAGTATCCATTTAGACTGGAAGTCGACCCCAACATACCTAGTTGGGAAAAGGCTCCGACGATGATGCTGCGAACGCTAAATGTACCTACCTATCCTATAATAGTCCTCTTCTACCTACTTATGTAGGTATGGTACATGCTCGCATTATGCTATCTTGTTCCTAAAATAAATAGCAGGATATTCCTTTTCCTGTATAGATTCCTAAACACGTACCTAAGCGGTTGTGTTATTTAGTTGATCAGAACTATGGTTCTGGATAGGTATGATATTTGTTGATTCACAGAGGAAACAACAGATGTGCCGGTTGTAGTTACCTATATACTATACCTATAGGTACATACATGATATTTTTTGTTTAACCGATTGATTGAGCGTTTTATAACGATCGGGCGATCGTAACACGCAATAATTATGCTAACCAGCTTTTAATGTTGTTTTCTTTCGTATTTCGGATGAGTATTTTTTACGTCTTTCATAAAACATTAAAGACCGTAAAGATTTTTTAACGTTTATTAGGTATATTCCTTTGTATAAACGGCAAATCGTTGGCGACCTCACGAACTGTCGAGCCCAACATGCAAATCCGCAATAACTCTAACCTTATTATGAAAGAAACTTACGAAGAAAAATTACAAGCTTATATTCAGTTGATTAGAAAACCTACGACTTACCGCAAGAGAACCAATATTAAACCTTTCTCATAAAACTTTTTGTCATAAAATTTCAACTTCAATTTATTTATAATCTAGTGTGGTTTGACGTCTACAGTCGGGCAAATTTTCGATGTAATTTATAAGATTTTTGTATAAAACTATAAATTAAAGTGTGAATCATGTCTTTTTTAACGGAATATTTCGACGAGTATCGACAACATCCCATCAGGAAAACTAGAATGTAAGTTTCAATGTAACGATAATAGATTCTTGTGTGAACAAATATCCTGTCTGTGTGATAGTTCGAAAGAATACACTGATAGATTCATACACAAAGGCATGTAAAATGCTTAGGTATACCTACTGTTAAAATATTGCTGCCTAATATTATTTCAGGTGTCGTCCAGAAGACAGATGGGCAAAATTAGAAGGCAAATGGCTGGACCCAAAAGTTGGCACACAGGACGTAAGTTATAAAACAAAATTATATTTGATTTTTCTTACACTACCTTCAAGATATTTTGTTATTTGGAGGAGCATCACACATTTTCCGTTTTTTTTTAAACGTAATTTGGTATGTTGGCTTTTCCAGAAAGAATGGACAGACGAGGAGGTGGAAGCGTTCATCAAGGAGACGATGAAAAGCATCCGAGGGCAGTCCACTTACTACAACGATTTTTGTGCTCATCTCTCGGAAGGTAGGTATACTCTAGTAAATATTTATTACTACGTTCCTTCCTTGAATGTGGAGATTTCCCATTTTCTTTTATTTTTGAAATATTCTTTTTTCTTCCTGTCTAGTCTCGCTTCATCAACTAAGTCTTAACTAGATAGGATCACTTCATTTGTCGTATATTGACCACGATACAAATCCCCAATATATTTCAACAGAATTCAAAGACCGTCCATTCGAACCCCGCATCAAGAAGCTGGTGCGCTGTTCAGAGCTCAACCAGAAGAAGGAGGAGGACATTGAAATACCGCAGATCACTAAACTGGCGATGAAGGACACTGAGCTCATGAAGGGGGCCAAAGAGATATATGAGTTGGATCTGGACAAGCCGACGCTGCAGCCGCTGCCTACACACATGAGGAGTTAGTCTGACTTTGAATTTTATCATTATCATAGGTAATATGAAACTGTTGTTGTCTGCGTTTGGATGTAGGAGACTTAAGTCGGCAGCTATGTAGACGAGACCTTTTAATACTGTTAAATAACGTATGTATTTTCATTAGGTACTTAGCTTTGTTACGCTAGTTTCTACTCAATTACTTACCTAATTTAAATATAAAAAGACTATATTTGCAAACAATATGTTAGTAAATAGGCAAGTAAAGAAGAAAAGATGCGGGGGTTTTTAAAAGCGTGTTTTAGGCACAAGAGTCTTAAACTTAAGATTGATATTTTACGCATATGAAAAGTAATAGTTACATTGTATATTATTATAATTATGTATGTTTGAAGATTGTTTAGTTAAATAGCTACGTTCTTATAATTAGGTAGACGTGAATAGTGATTTGTGTATTTATTTTGTAGTTTATTAAGTAAATATGTATCCATGTAAGTAGGTACCTACGTAAATGTCTAATCTATTTTAGGCTTTGTAGTTAGTTACATTATTAAAATCTTTAATACACAAAGTTGTTTGCAATCCAACTTGGAAATTACATAAGTCGTACGTAAGAGACTTTCATACCAGAAGCAAATAGAAGTTTGTAACAACTTTCAAAGTCGGTCGTGATACAAAGTCGTTATGAAAGCCGCATAAGCGTTTAATATTTATTTTCTGGTATACAGAAATATCATTTTTATGATTCTTCATGATTTATGTGCGGTTCTGTAACAAAACCTCGGATTACCATTGGTTTGAATTAAAGCTTCAGGCGTCATTGCACTGAAACAGATAGAACTGTTTTGGATCAAATCTTCTGTGAGAGGAATAGAAAAAGATTACTTACCTTCCTATTCAAAATGAGAGATAGCAAAGAAGAATTAAACTAAAGACAGTTAAAATAATATAATTATACTAATTATATTTGGCACATGCCATCTGAGAATTAAATGCATTTTAATTGTAATGAATACCTACTTTCTTGTTGTCTGATTTATACAATATACAAAGTATAACAAAATGTTTTGTTTCCAAACGGATGGCCGCTGACGCAAGTGAGTATATAATTGTTTCTGACAAACAAACGTATGCACTGATATTTAGATATTTATGTTAACTCAGCACGAGCTAATTCCGACGCACTTCCTCACTTTTGCTCGTTTTGCTTATTATTTTATGTTTTCATTTTGTTTAACGATATTCTTGGAGTGTTGTTGATGTTCGTACTGTTAATTTGGTCGATTGTAATTATTGTGGATTCTGTTTGTGTAAGTTAGATTAGAATTTTGAGTTTAACGATGAACATCATACCGTGCAATGATAGGATTAAATGTTTTACTTTATTCAGCACCAAGACATTTTTTGTTCGAGGTTTGAACGCATAAAACGCTTAATTTTGAAGGGTCCTAAAATAAAGCATTGGTGATGGATTTTCATCTGTCCAACACCATAAAATTTTCAGCAAAAACCCACAGGTCCATTCTATAAACTTACATAAAAAAATCGTATTGTATTTCCTACACGACAAAGACAAACAAATGCATTTACGGAGGTAATCCGATGTTGTGGCTCTTGTATCAGAGCAACATAAACATTAGCAGTTGCCTTTGTTCCGCGCATTCCACAGCACTGTATTGTCATGGCGCCACATTGCGTCGCCTGTCAACAATTAGTCGCTGTTGTCGCAAGTGCCATAAAATGTAACGATTGCATTGAATTTTTAGTTCAGAGCGCTTCAAAAAATGGTTTGTTCCCACTAGTTCTACTGCTTAGTTCTACCGTAGAACTAATGGGAACTTTTTTTCCCACTAGTTCTACTATTTGAGGTGTAACAAAATAGTAGAACTAGTGGGAATTATGGTTTTTAATCGGTATTCCCACTAGTTCCACTGAACATTGACAGTAGAACTAATGGGACATAATTTTGTTCTACTAGACAGAAGAAGTACAGTCGACGGCCGATAGTTGTGATTTTTTTCAGAGCTCAATATCGATAGCAGTCAGAATAACTTAGATTTTTTTCATGAATTTCAACAAAAATCAAATGTTTTCCATTAGAAAAGTACTAGGACAGCAGAAATGAAGAGGAGCTAGTAAATCTTTTTTGTTCATCTAATTTTATAACACCTCTGTGGTGGTGTTTAAAAATCAGACATTGATAAAAAAAAAACACGCTTTAAAAGTTAGTTTAATGTGAGTGTTGTGTTGGAAACTAACAGTCTTTTACAAAAAGTTAAACATCTGTTGAACACTTGTCTAAGTAAAGTGTGGCAACAAAAGGGACTTTAGTTCAACGTCATAATTTGTAAAAAAAATTGACAAGTGTTCAACAGATGTTTAATTTTTTTTTTGTATTTTTTTAAAGCGTGTTTTTAAACTATTATTTTTATTTGTTTTTTTTTTGTCTTAATCATAGGGCTGCAATTCAAACAGTCAATCAGCAAGTATTTTTTAATAATTTCAATACTGCATTAATTTTGTATAATTTAATGTAGTATTGAAAATGAATATCAATATTGATTTTTAAACAACACCACAGAGGTGTTATAAAATTAGATGAAGAAAAGGATTAACTAGCTCCTCTTTATTTCTGCTGCCCTAGTACTTTTATAAAGAAAAACTTTTAATTTTTGCTGAAGGTTATGAAAAAAATCTAAGTTTTTCTGACTGCTATCAATTTTGAGCTCTGAAAAAAATCACAACTACAGATTACCGGACACGGCGAGATGTCACCCAGGCCGTCGACTGTACTTCTTCTGTCTAGTAGAACAAAATGTCCCATTAGTTCTACTGCCAATGTTCAGTGGAACTAGTGGGAATACCAATAAAAACCATAATTCCCACTAGTTCTACTATTTTGTTACATCTCATATAGTAGAACTAGTGGGAAAAAAAGTTCCCATTAGTTCTACGGTAGAACTAAGCAGTAGAACTAGTGGGAACAAACCCAAAAAATGGCGATGGCAGCTAGATAGCACTTGTAGTTTGATCAATTCGTACTTACCTCTATTTGCCTAACCTTTTAGAAATATTATTTTCCGACTACCAAGAAGGGCTATATATTTATATTTTATTTTTGGTTGGATTAAGCAATTTTGGATAAAATGCTCCCAAATTAATTTTACATGGCTTGTTTTATAACCTGCAAAAATAACTTTACTTGTATCTTAAGTATCTTTATTTCCCCTCAGTATACGGCTACGTGCGTCCCCGACTATGGCACACAGGCATCAGCGACTACCAGGGCGGCATAGCTCGGCTGGCGTATGAAATGATACGCGACGACCGCATACCCAGGTACCGCGCGCACAACGGCTGTCGGCCCAAGTGGGGCCTGCCGCCCGAAGCAGAGAGGCAGCCCGAGTTAGACGGGGCCCCCTATGATGGAGAGAGATTGTATTAAAGTTTTATATTGCCTTATGTATTGCGCTGTTGGTATATTGGCGCATTTGAAGTTAAGGCGTAACCTCATACCTTTTATTTGGATTCAAAATTTCTACAACCGGATGGTCATATTCGCCAAGGTCGACCGTAGTTTACTTGGCTTAAGATTATCTCCTACTTTCCTATACTCAATTTGAGTAGGCATTTAACATATTTAGTTGAGTTGTTTGTTCATTTATTTCATACGTATACCTTGTGTAAAAAGTGACTGTGAAGATTGTTTACCTTTATTTACGTACCTACTCAAATGGATACTCCATTTAGTTATCGCATAAAAGATTGAGTTTTATTTGTAGGCTAGTTAGTTTGATTTTGTGAAGAGAGAAATGTAAGAAAATACCGTGTTTTGTACTTGTATCTGGTCTGTTTAGAGTTCGTTAACAAGCGTGTGAATAAACTCAATCAAAATCAAGCTCAACATGAAACAATATATTTTTAGAATCTCTTATATGAAGTTTTTATTATTTATCGTGTTTATAAATCTTCTGAAATTAATGATTCTTAACAATATTTTTATATCTTAACACGTAGTGTAGTTTGGGCAGCCTACCAGGAGTTCATGAATTGTGAGGAGGTAAGATGAAACTGTTTATTGTGATGCAGAGGTGTCTACTCGTAGGCACATATTGCTACGCAGCTTACCGTAGGCATTTTGTAGCAAGTTGCTACGCTAGCAGCCTGCTACATGTCGTATACCGAACTATTTTTGACAAGAATGCCTCCTTTTTCCGTGCTACACGATACAGCTAATATCCAAATGTAGGTGAATTTCATGACGAAAAAGTTTGTCAGATGATATGTTTTGAACGACCCTGAAAATGCGGGCCGCGGTTTAGCGCACATGCTATATTATATGGTTTGAGGTATACCACAAGTTTTAGAAAGTTTGTCATTTGTTGTATCATGGTGGTTTCTATAAAAAGTCAGATTTGCGTAGAAATGACAGGATGTAGGTACCTAACCATACCGATATAGAATGTATGTGATGCCTTCCTCGGTGTTCAAAGTTAAAAGTAAGTACTAATACTTTTCAAGAAACGGCTTCTTATTTACCTCTTTGTTAAAGCGAAATAAAATCATGAGCGAAGAAAAGCTGGTGAAAATAATGTTAAGCTTTCAAAACAAAAGCGTGAACGGATGCGAATGGATTAAAAGGGATTTGATCTCTCCAGACATAATTCATTAATTTGATACTCCAACCGTACCTCTAGAGTACATTCAACTTTCATTTACAGAAAGATTAGCCTCATTTACGTGGTTATAAAAAGTTTTCATCGCGAAACACTAGCTTGCTTTGATATTCTGTACGTTTGTGAGTCATTTAATGACCCTCACTGATAATTGGACGTTTATGAGCGCCGAAGAACATCAAAAGTTTTGGAATAAAGCCTTGTTAACAACAAACATGGAAAAGGTGTTGAAAAATCAATCAGTTGTCGCCTAATAAAGATAAAGTTATGAGTTTTCTGAAAAAGGTTTTTGTTTGCATAAAGTTAATGGTAAAATGTTTTGTGTTTGTTTTCATTAAGAAATTGTTTGATAAAGCGAAAGTATTTGTTGCTTTTGGTATAATTGGATTTCCTTAGCTGATTAGTATTGAATTTTCGTGGTGTCCCGGTTAAGGTAGCCTCTTAAGTAAGAGTGTGCTGAATCGATTACCTATACTTATTTCACGCCGGTCAGTACCAATGGAACTTTTTGTTTGGTTTTGCAAGAAGTGTAAAATTCAATTAAATATTTAAAAATATCGTTACACACACTTCTTGCCTACGTTTATTTACCTACTACTCAAGCAACATATCCCTTCCTTGCTAGTTGCTCCTGCCACTGAACTGACTGAACCGAGCTGAGCCAATTATCCTGTACCCTGGACAACTGCCAAGTGCATTTCCATTGTCAGTAGAAGAGCATATGGGGGACAAGTCATATCGCTTGTTTTGCTTTTACGACAAACTTAGACTTTGATCTAGCTTAGTTAGATCTTAATCTTTTTTGTCCTTTGTAGTGGTCAGTTGAGTCAGACAGAATTGTTTGCTTTATTTTGTTGGTTTCTAGCTAAACTCATATTATAAAGCTGAAGACTACTATCCTTTCTGTGTTAGATTTATAAAGGAAAGCTACTTTTTACACAGATTTGCAGAGTGGTTGCCGTGGGACGCGGTGAAACCGCCAGTGGTCGCTAGTATATGTATTATAGATGCGAAAGATTAGGATTGTTAAAGAGAAGTTTTAGAGGGCGAGTGAATAGCAACAAAACAGTTAATAATCTCGGTATTTCTTTCAACTTTTTATGCATTTAATTTACAGCTATCGTATAGAGTTTAATCCGTTGTTGTAAACCACTTGAAGTAATTCCACAATGCATTATGTTTGATCTCCATGTGCGTGCGCATTGTTTTATAGCACAAATAAACCACTTCATAAATAACTGATAACTTTAGAAGTTTCATGATTTAAATGATTATGCTATATTTAGCGGAAATCGGACAGGTGTAACTAACTAAAATGTTGTACTGGAATTGTAGAAGTGAATAAAACACGAAGATAGATAAAAGTAAATATGAGTATTATAAAGAGGTCATAGTCGGACTATAAAACGCTTATTTTCACAGATCTATTAGAAAACATGTTTTCATAAAAACAGTGCATGAATATGATTATACTAATGGCTTAGTAGTTGTATATTTTTTATTTCTAGAGATGAAAGTAAATGCAATTAGGTACAATTACATACCTACTTATATTATCTGAAAACTTAAAAAAAAACTCTTATATTTAATATGCGGCTGATGACTTTTGTTACCACGGACTGTTCTGAAATTCAAAAAGTATATTTCAAAAATGTCTTCGAAGTGAATTCTCTTTTAGCAATTCAGTTTCTGAGTTGTTAGAAATAGCTCGCTTGAAACCCAATAGGCGTTCCGACTGTCACGTTATCATCATTAATTTGCGCCAAAACAGACAAGTTATTTATAATATTACGTAATGATTGCAATTTGATTAATTAATTAGAAATATGAAATATCATATGAATGACCCACTGCCAACTTGTAAGAAAGTTAAATAAGTCGTTTAAAATATTTAAATAAACTCATGTGGAATTTTTGTTCAAATGAACACGTAGGATGGGTTTATTAACCGGTCGAACCTAATTATAATATCAATTAATACATATCATAAAGAAGGTTTGGTTCGTAAATTCTCTACCCTAAAGGGTTTTGAAGCTACTGAACCAATTTTCAGGAAAGCTGCTTTATGATAGGATGACAAAGGCAATATTAAGTTCCCGAAAAACCGCGAGACACAGCCAGTTTTACTGTCTATATTTAAAGCAAACTCGGACCTGAAATAAAATTCAACTCTTAAAGAGAACATTAAAGAGGGAAGATTACATTACCATCTTTGTAATGCAATATATTTCTAGTGATATTGTCAGAAAGGTATATTTATATACAACATTTCAACACTACGTAATTGGAACTGGACTTGGAGAGGAAAATGTTCTATCTAGAATTTACTATTTAGTGTAACAACTACACGGTAAATGGGAAATTAATCTAGTTAATGGACATCCTTCTCAGAAGCTAATGAACGTAACATGGTCGTTATAATAATGAGCTGCATTACCTACACATGTAATACCTAGCCTTCAGTGGTAGTCTGAAGAAATAAATATTAACATGAATAAGCTTCATTTACAATTAGTCTCCACCAGCGGTTTCACATGGGTCCCAAAGAAACTATATCTATATCGTGGCTTCCGATAAAAAGCCTTCCGTGATAAGTTCTCTGTTTAATACCAAAATAATTTTTCAAATCAGATCAGTGAGTGATTGAGATTAGCTCGCTCAAACAAACTCTTCTTCAGCTTTGTAACCATTTCAGATCAGAAAATATCAAGATGAGTCAATTCTATTTAATATATTCTTTAGCAAAAAAAAATGCCCCGCTTAGTGAAAATGAGCTACCACAGTTTACTAAAAGTAAATAAATAAAATAAAATTACTATAAGTAGAGGATAATAATTCTACATCTAAATTAACGCGATGAAAAGTTTCACACGTAATTCAGCCAATCACCATTAAATTGAATGTTCCAGTATCTAGATCACTTCACAAAGCCAAAAGCATTTCATTAGAACATTACTAACTCAATTTACTAAGGAAGACGTGATTATCTTTTCGTCGAACAAGATCTGCTCTATATTATTGTGTTCCAGGAAAACCCAATGAACTTAGCATTTTTCAGAATGGAGCAAAGATTTGTGGCTACGTTGTAGAGAATTGTGACAGACTTAAATCATCCCAAATAAGATGGATCCAGTGATAAATTGAGTGTTCTTGGCATTTGGGACAAAGAAAATGATGTCACAAAATCTCAAGAAAATTACGTAAGCAGTTTCGAGGAAATAAGTTGTAAAAATACACTAAATGATGCTTGAACTCGTGTGAGGTCGGTTTCTTTTGAATTTCTTAATGAAAATTGTTTCCGTGTGATTTTAGATGAAACTTTTTCTGATTAAGTTATTTTTGAGTTTGCATGTCTGTTTTTGAGAAAATGGTGACTTAATCCATTTTTATAATAAGAATCTTGGAATCGTCCTTATAAACATTTTATTGAGAAACGCAGAATTTATTTTTCCCGCGGTTTCACCCGCGTCCCGTGGGATCTACGTCTTGGGATAATATATAGTAATATTTCTTGGGAAAAGTGTAGCTTTCCAACAGTGAAAGAATATTTCAAATCGGTTCAGTAGTTGTGGAATCTTCAGTATAGTAGTGTAGGTACATAAATTAGGTAGAGGCTTATTCTACTTTGATTGTAATAGGACTACGAGTTCAAACGGTTTGCTAAACTTTAAACAACTTTCCACATTCTACATCGCGACCTTAAAAAACCCACTTCACATTTTGTTTCCATTCGTAATAAACGTCTGTTACTTCAATCATTATTTCGGAAATAACATTGACATTGAGCACATCAAATGAAGCGGTCCTCACAGCCCTGTCCTCAGGCAAGGTCGGGTGATATTCTTGTATATTATCGTCCAAATGTTGAACATCAACTTGTAGCCAGTTGTTGGTGTTCTCAACAAAAGGTTTCTGACTGTTATCGCGAGGGATCAAAGTCAACTTTGATGTGGGAAGATCAGCTTTGAGTTTTTCTTTCGTTGTTTTCGAAAAAGGATATTTTTAAGCTGAAATTGTAAATAAGTACTCTCAAAGTACATGATTTTACCCATAAAATGTTTTTTCACATATGTACCTTTAGAAGGCCTATAGAAAGTATACTTTTTACTCAAAGCTGTTTCGGCAATTTGATATTGACCTGTCCCTCTAGGAGTATAAAGCATTGGATTCGAATTACTTATTATGTCCTGGCAAATCCAATTAGACACACATAAAAGCGTAATTATCTTTGGAAATTTGCAATGTCTGTGTACCTAAGTTATAATAGTGACAAGGAAAACCAGCTAGAAATGCGTTCATAGATATTACACTACGATAGTTTACCTACTGTCGTATTTTCATTTCAATTCCCTATTGTCTTCATAGTTGGTTCAACATTAATTCGCTTAGCTAGAATATATCATTATGAAGCATGGAAAACCATTTAGCCGGGAAATTAGATCAAACGTGTACAATATTAGTCACGATTAACTTACAATTGTATAATCCGAGTCGAAAATAAAGCCATTAAATAGAAGATTCCAACATATTTGCTGTGAAACTAATCCCCATGTCAGTTAAATAACTCGCGATCTAGAGCTACACGTCACGCAGAAACTAGGTTCATCGTCTACGATCCAGTTTCGTGATTAGCCATTCTCTCTGCTCTCAAACTAATAATTGTGAGACTATTTTAGATACGTTTTCAAAGAACAGACGACAAGCGTGTCAACAGAAATATCCACGTCGCTGCGTCTGCCGCGACACTGCCGACCATTGTCCTCACCCCGATTCCGCGTAAACCTTCATAAGCTTTGTTTAGCATCGATATCAACCGTATTATAAGACCAACATCAAAATAACACCATTTTATGTGTCATTAACTCAAGCCAAAACAATGTTGGCCACACCGTGTGAGACCAACGCGACAAAATACAATACCACCGACATGAACCTCTATGTAAACAATTTTGTGTGTATCGAAATGGTCTGGTTTGATTGTTGGCGTGTTTGCCAAACGTTGGCCGTGACGTCGCCTGCCCCCAGTTGGCACGTAACGGCCAGTTTCAGTGGCAAGCGCGCGTGCGCCGGCCGGACCGCCCTATAGTTTTCCCGCCTAAGCGACCGCGAGTGACATTTGAATTTTTTTGAAAATCGATTCTCTGCGTTCGAAATCTTTGGATTACCGCGTGGTGGTTTAAAAACAGCCAGTGTTATACAAGTGCTTATGATCAAGTTGAATCGATCGATTCTACCCTGTGACTCGGATACGATTGATTTGTTTTCACTAGTGTCCGGTTTCCACATCCGCGGAAGATTTCGCACGGACGCCATGGTAATATCTTTCATTTATCTGTTTTTTCGTTTGAAGCGAATCTAGTCGTAAATCTGGCTTACCTCGGCTGGTGTAAAGACCTTAAGACTTGTACTTATTTATAATTTTTATTAGTTGTGCGACAAACTGGCGATGCATTCGGATTTTATTCGAGTCGTCAACAACAGGATGACATGTTAAGTGTGACGTCTACAAGTTCAACCAGCTTATTTGATTTATGGAAAAAGATTAAACTTATTTTCATCATTGAGTAGTATATTTGGGAGCTAATAAACTCCGTAATATCTGTGCGATGAATGGTTTATTCAACGTCTCGGTCATTATAAAAATGTATTCTGACGAATTTTCTACAACTGTCTTGTAAAATAAACGTTCGTGTCAAAAAATAAATGAATGACTTGGTGGGCCTAAAGATTCTGATGGGCTATATAGTGATTTATTGACATCCGAACTTTGTCTGTTTTACAGACAAGTAGGTACGATTACTAAAGTTCCAATTGTTAGGCTAAATTTATAAATATTATTTTAAATTTACAAATAGTTCTTGTAAAATGATTTATTAATAACGTCACAATATGCTTTTATATTTTTGTAACTGGCAACACTTTTGTGGTAGTTACTCGTTTCCCGCTTTAAATCTTTTTTGTACAGAATACCAACTGTCATCGACAAGGTTATTTAAGGCGGGAAATGCTGAGAAAAAGCTCAGTCGTCACTTGTCAGTTGTCTCGATAACTTAGTACCCTCTGCTACACAAACGCTGTACTGTAATAAATAGTTTACACATACGACAAAGGAGTTTACTTTATCAAGAACCTCACATATCAGAAGCCAGGATAAAAGTAGAACTAAAAGTTCTACTTACCACGTCCACAGAAGTGAAAACGTAAGTAAAACTTTTGTTTTTTTTCTAATCTGCCTACCTACTGGCAATGTGAAGAAGGATTTTGCCCATTGTACAGCTAACTAGATTATCGTTTAAACTAGTGTAGTTGTATTATAAATAATTTTATGTTCATGAAATGCAAGTGTAAACAGAGTTTCATTGGTTTGTTCGTTCCGTTTTATCACGACAGTGTTATCAAGACTTACATGTACGCACATACACATGCACATAACCTTGCCAGGGCTACTCCTGAGGTTATACTCACATGTACGCACATACACATGCACATAACCTTGCCAGGGCTACTCCCTGAGGTTATACTCACATGTACGCACATACATGCACATAACCTTGCCAGGGCTACTCCCTGAGGTTATACTCACATGTACGCACATACACATGCACATAACCTTGCCAGGGCTACTCCTGGAGGTTATACTCACATGTACGCTCATACACATGCACGTAACCTTGCCAGGGCTACTCCCTGAGGTTATACTCACATGCGCACATACACATGCACATAACCTTGCCAGGGCTACTCCCTGAGGTTATACTCACATGTACGCACATACACATGCACATAACCTTGCCAGGGCTACTCCCTGAGGTTATACTCACATGTACGCTCATACACATGCACGTAACCTTGCCAGGGCTACTCCTGGGTTATACTCACATGTACGCACATACACATGCACATAACCTTGCCAGGGCTACTCCTGAGGTTATACTCACATGTACGCTCATACACATGCACATAACCTTGCCAGGGCTACTCCCTGGAGGTTATACTCACATGTACGCTCATACACATGCACGTAACCTTGCCAGGGCTACTCCTGGGTTATACTCACATGTACGCACATACACATGCACATAACCTTGCCAGGGCTACTCCTGGGTTATACTCACATGTACGCACATACACATGCACATAACCTTGCCAGGGCTACTCCTGGAGGTTATACTCACATGTACGCACATACACATGCACATAACCTTGCCAGGGCTACTCCTGGAGGTTATACTCGCACATGAACATACCAAAAGTCATGCAAAATACGCCTACAGATGTAAGTTAGTAAAGTTAATTATGAAGTATCTAATACACACAATCGTAAGTTTCAGGCAATACAATTGGGAATAATGCCGAAGCACAGGCAAAAATCCAGGCATGTGGACAGAAACAGTTCGCAGCAGGAAAGGAATGCTAGGACGCAGCCGAGGTCCAGAACTCCAGCCGTGCGTCGTAGCAGGTCACGTGAACGACGGTCGAGGAGAAGTAAGCGGGCGAGTAAGCGATCTTGTGAGCAACGACAGCTCCGGAGCCCTTCAGTGCACGAGGTAGGAGAGAATTCAAGAACTACTCATAAAGGCTTATCTAAAAGACGTAGAGTACAAAGTCAATCATCGCTGTCAAGTTCGGAGGAAAGGTCGCCTCGTAGGAAGAGAAGTGCTAATTTAAGTAATCTAGATATAGTTGAAAAACTTTTAAACGTTATAGCAAGTAAAAATACCACTGACGTAGATAAATTCCCTGTCTTAAATGTTGTACCTGATTTCGACCCAATGTGCCGTGAGCAGACTGTGGAGACCTGGATACATAAGGTTGAAGAATGCGCTCAGATTTATGGATGGTCTGATAAACAAATAGTCCATTATGCAATGCCCAAGCTCTGCGGCGTTGCTAAAACCTGGTATCAGGGTCTCCCCTCTCTGCTACATTCCTGGTCTGAATGGAAATTAAGGTTAACGGAGTCTTTTCCTTCACAAACTAACTATGCGGAGACACTTACTCAAATGTTGAATAAGAGAGCTAAGTTTGGCGAATCTCTTGAGGAATATTTTTATACTAAAATTAATCTGCTAAACCGTTGCAAAATCTATGGTAAGGATGCAGTCGACTGCATAATATACGGCATAGACGATAGGGGTGTTCGCCTAGGTGCTCAAGGGGCGCAATTCTCTGAACCCGAACAGTTGCTTAAGTTCTTTAAAAGTGTAAAAATTAATCAACCGATTGGTAACGATCCTAAAAATAAAAATACAGATCGACAGGAAAAGAAACCTGCTCAAAAATCGGATAATGATAAAAGGCCTAAGCCACAAAGTTTAAAATGTTATAATTGTAACGAGACTGGTCATCCATTTTTCCGTTGTTCTAAACCTACAATTAGATGCAATAATTGCAATTTGAGAGGTCATTTAGCAGATAACTGCCCTAATAAAACGAACCAAGCTCATAAAGCCAATGTAGAGTCCCAGTCTGTAATGGAAGTACATTCGACTGATAATATAAATGCTAAGTACAAAATTCCAATTAGAATTAATGGCAAAACACTTTTGTCTCATATTGATCTTGGAAGCGAATGTACCCTTATTAGACTGACTGACGCGATAAGTCTAGGAATTCAATGGAAAACTGAGTCCCTGCCTATTTTGAGGGGATTAGGTAATATTCCCTACCGGCCAGTAGGACGTGCGTTCGTTGATATAGATGTACAGGACATAATTGAAGAAAATGTTGAGATTTTGATTGTGACTGACGATATGATTAATGACCCGGTATTACTAGGACACACGTACACTGAACGTCCACAGATACAAATAACAAAACTAATACAGATATAATTGTTAAGCGCTGCCAAGTTCACGATGACTCCAAGTTGATATTACTGACCTTTCAGTCTAATAATCTAAAACCACACACCACTAATGCTATAAAGGTAAAGTCAGATACAATTTTTTGCGGCAGGATTTACGTACACGGGACAATTAGAGGACGCCCAGGTTATGAATATTTTCTTCTTCCCGGTGAATATGACTTAAGTCTAGGATTAGGGACATTAATAATACAAAACATATGTGACAAAGACATAAATATGCCTATAGATACATTAGTGACACGAGCTCGGGTAGCGAGCACTCTAGACGTACCAAACACTTATAATATTTTGGACATACAATTAACTGACGAAGCTTTAAAATGCGGTAACATAACACAACAGCAGAAATTTGAACTTGTGAAATTGTTGGAGAAATATCGCAAATGTTTCTCATCTAATTTGCATGAACTGGGCTATACAACTAGTGTAGAGATGGAAATTAAGTTAAAAGATTCTGAGCCCGTGGTCTACCGGCCCTATCGCCTGTCATATTCTGATAGACAACTAGTACAATCTATGATTCAAGAAATGTTAGAGAGTGGCATCATCCGGGAATCTTCTTCGCCGTATGCAAGCCCTATAGTCCTCGTGCAAAAAATCTGGCGAAAAACGCCTATGTGTTGATTATAGGGCTTTAAACAGAAAGACCGTTAAGGAACATTTTCCACTCCCCCGCATAGAAGATCAATTGGATCTCTTGGCTGGTAATACCATGTTTATTACTCTCGATTTAGCATCAGGGTATTACCAAATTCCCATAGCTGAAGAATCCCGAGAAAGAACTGCCTTTATTACGCCCGACGGCCAATACGAATACAACCGTATGCCGTTCGGACTGGTAAACGCTCCTCCGTATTCCAAAGGGCAATAAATAAAGTGTTAGCCAAGGTTAGAAACAAACATGTGCTTATATATATGGATGATGTTTTGATCCCAGGACGCTCTTTTGAAGATTGCCTAAAATTACTTGAGGAGGTTCTATTACTTCTCAAAAGCAGTGGACTTACTCTAAAACTTGAGAAATGCAAATTCTGCTTCGATAAGATAGAATATTTGGGATTCGAAGTCAGTGCGGATGGGATTAGGCCGGGGTCCTTAAAAACTGATGCAGTTTCAAAATTTTCCGTACCCCAGAACCAACATGACGTGCGCCGTTTTATTGGTTTGGCTAGTTTCTTCAGGAGATTTGTCAAGGGATTCGCAACAATAGCGAGACCATTGACCGAACTTCTGAAGAAGGATGCCAAATGGCGCTGGACTGAGGTTGAACAGAATTCCTTTGAGACCTTGAAGCAAAATTTGGTCCAAAGGCCAATCCTTGCTTTGTACGACCCTCGAGCAGAAACCCAACTGCATACTGATGCCAGCAAAATAGGCATAGCCGGCATTCTAATGCAAAAGGGAGAAACTGGTGTATTCCATCCAGTTGCTTATTACAGCCGTCAGACAACCACGGATGAGCAAAAGCTCCATTCGTATGAACTTGAAACATTGGCTGTAATAGCATCGCTAAATAAATTCCGCGTCTATTTGCTTGGGATTAAATTCACCATTTTGACTGATTGTAACTCTTTGCGTACAACCCTAACGAAACGGGACTTAATACCCCGAATAGCGAGATGGTGGATTCAATTCCAAGAATATGACTGTTCCATTGAATACAGACCTGGTGAAAGAATGGCACACGCTGATGCCCTTAGTAGATGTCCCATTCCCGACAATGACTGTGAAACGCGTGTGTTAGACGTGCTAAACGTAGGTTCCCAAGACTGGATCGCAACGGTACAAGACAACGATGATGAGACTAAACGTATTAAAAACGTGTTAACTGATCCGCAATCCCAAAACGCTGCAGACATCATTAAGAATTATAAAATCAAAAATGATAAGTTGTATCGTATCATTGAACCAGGCGTGCTTAGGTGGGTGGTGCCAAAGGGTGTGCGTTGGCAAATTCTCAGGGCGAATCACGATGAAGTCGGACACTTTGGCTTCGAAAAAACGCTAGAACGGATTAAGGCTACCTTTGGTTCCCAAAAATACGTAAATTCACAAAAATATGTTAATGCATGTCTTGAATGTGCCCATCATAAAGTCCCGTCGGGAAGCAAAGCTGGCTTCCTTCATCCCATACCAAAAACTGAAATACCGTTTCACACTATCCACGCGGATCATCTAGGCCCATTCAATCGTAGCAAAAGAGGTAACTGCTATATACTTGTCATTATTGACTCTTTCACGAAATACATTAACATAACACCGGTCCGTAATACGAAGTCTACGACAAGTATACGTGTGCTTAAAGAACACATAAGCTACTTCGGTACACCAACGCGACTTATAACTGACCAGGGTACGAGTTTTACGGGAAAGAAATTTCAGGACTTTGTTAAATCGCTTGGTATAAAACATATATTTAATGCCGTAGCTACACCTGAGCTAACGGCCAGGTGGAGCGGTATAACCGTACCATCCTTGCCGCATTGGGCTCCATGTCCCACGAAAAACCTAAGGGAAACTGGGACGAATACTTACCAGACATTCAATTAGGAATAAATACCACCATACACTCCACGACAAAGAAAACTCCTACAGAACTTCTCTTTGGCTATAGAGCTACCCACCCTCTGTAGGAAACCTAAACGAGATCATAGAAGATGTAGGGGCCGACGTTAGTAATTTAGAAAGTTTACGTGAAACTGCAAAGACCTTGATAGAGGTACAACAAGACAAAGATAAGGCACGTTATGATTTACATAGGAAAAGGGAAATAATTTTGTAGTTGGTGACCTAGTTAGGGTTCTTAGGAATGTTCCTAGTCAAGATGGCCAATCCAGAAAACTAGAAGCTAAATGTCGCGGGCCCTATAGAATTAAGAAAATCCTCCCAAACGATAGGTTTGTCATTGAAGACACCCCGTTAACAAAGAAAGGGAAAACTTATGAAGCTATTGTAGCACTAGACAAGCTGTTTCCATGGTTAAGTTTCGGTAGTGCTTATGATGACATGTCCTCAACCGATGAGGATGACGAAGTCCAATGTAACGAATAATGTAAGTCTCACAAGTCTAGCCTTTGTCAAGTTAAATGAAAAGGTTCCTATTGATAATTAAAATACTATCAAACCAAGGCATCATTTATTACACTCTAAGGCAGGGATTGGCAATGTCATGGACAGTCCCTGGGCAAAGTCATGGCCGGCCTCGCGCCCTTGGAGATTATTAAGATCTTGGTCACCGTGTGGTCATGCAGGGAGCGATAGCGTCATGGTCACCTCCTGTATGTTCTCACGAGAAGATCATGTAAAGTCATGTTCAATTATTAAAAGGCAAATTATAAGTACTATGTGGTATTAACACGCGACCATGTCAAAGGTGGCAGTGTCATGGCCCCTGTTGGTCAAAAGCTTTTAGATCAGGAACATAATGTGAATGCTTGATTGTTAAATTCCCAGAGAATTATAATATTATAAGTAAAAGTAGATTATACAACACGGTGTTATAGATGATTATATTTATTTCTAATATAAAATGTAAAATTAATTAATTATGATAGTATCTCTTTTCAAGAGGCTGAAGTACTTTATTAATTCACAATTGTAAACTTTAATAATGTTTATATCACATTTCACATCAAGTTGGAACTATATATTCATGTTTGATCAGATTTCGTGAATAATGTACTAAGTAACTATTTCATAACATATTTGATTATGTATCCACGAGCTACTTTATAATATTTGCTTGTCGATATAGACTATGTAAACCTTATTCTTATCTTTGATGTAAACTTGGCTATCGGACATATCTAGTTATGTCAAATATTACTATTTTATAATTACTTACTTTTCATTGCATATCTTTACATAACGAGAGGTCTCGTTAATGTTAGTCGGATGGCCGAGTTGTTAGGCTAAATTTATAAATATTATTTTAAATTTACAAATAGTTCTTGTAAAATGATTTATTAATAACGTCACAATATGCTTTTATATTTTTGTAACTGGCAACACTTTTGTGGTAGTTACTCGTTTCCCGCTTTAAATCTTTTTTGTACAGAATACCAACTGTCATCGACAAGGTTATTTAAGGCGGGAAATGCTGAGAAAAAGCTCAGTCGTCACTTGTCAGTTGTCTCGATAACTTAGTACCCTCTGCTACACAAACGCTGTACTGTAATAAATAGTTTACACATACGACAAAGGAGTTTACTTTATCAAGAACCTCACACAATATTTCCAATCATCAACATAATGACAGAACAAATGGAAAATCCTAGATCACCAAACCATGTAACACCTATACGAAATGTTCTATTAATTAACGATTTAAAACACCAGCAAAAAATTGCACTAACCAAACGAACAACCGACGAAAGTAATACAGCAGGAAACCACATTACACTGAAAAGAAATATAGATACCTACATAAACGTTGAAAGATACTCTTTTACCATCACAGTTAAACCGTATAACACAAACTTGAACAAACGCACAGTCTTTGTTCTTTTACAACTAAACATTTCGGATCAAACGCTGCAAGATAAAGTCCGTTTGATAATTTATAGCTGTAGTAAGAGATACTGAGTGATTTACTTCTCGAGTGCACGGGAATCGAGTTTATTGCATCGAGTACCTGACTCGATTTGTAAATCGGTTGCAGGTCGTCTTAATCGAAGTTGAGAAGGCGGTGGGTTTTTTGATTAATTATGTGGTTTAGATGTGAATATTTTAATTTTAATCATTAGGATTATTAATGTTTGTAGATGATCATATCTTTGGTGTTTTGAGCATCATTTTCTTGGTCTGCTTTTCATTTATAAAGTACTTACTATACTATGTCTGCGCGTTCCTTATTATATTGTACGATGATTACACCACAACCAACCAACCAACAATTATTTATTCTTAATCATCCCATATCACTGTGACGGTGATCCAAATCTCCAGTAGGTATATGTTGTCTTTAGGATGTTTGAAAGCATTCTAATCTTCTGTGCGATCACCATTTACTTTACTGTAATATACTACTTCATCCTTGTCGAATGTTGCTTGGTGTACCTCAATATCTGCCCTTAGAAAAATTCTATAGATTAGATATGTAATATGGCTGAAGAACTGTATAAGCTTGTACCTAAATGTTACTCACATTTGCTCAAGTTCAGCTTACTTGTTAATCTTTAAAAGATATCTCAATCATCACCTATTGATTGAACAAGACCGACAAATATCGCTAGAAAGCCGGGCAGTAAACTTTTATTAACTATCCCAAATCCAATAAACCTAATAAATATTTGCGCTCGTATTCTAATGCGACATGCGCCAATACACAAAATAGCAAATGAAGTTATTATAAATTACGTCCATTACGGAGCGAGATGGCAGCACACGCGTCTTGCTCTCTTTCGTCATCTGTCATTGATTATCTAAAAATAATATGCGCTGGAGTGCGCGAATTCTAGAATTTTTGATACATTCGAATTGATAGACGCGAGTCGATGGTGAAATAATACTGACTGCCGAAATCAGTGATTTTAAACAGATACAACTAATTTTTGTTTTTCAACTTGGAATGTGGTTTCTCTGATTCACGATACTGCGGTAATAGTAACTAGAGCTATATTATTATCATCGTGAGTACTGAAGTTTGGCTTCCACATGTTAAAACAATCCGTTATTGCTATCATTAAATCGATTATGATGCTATTAAATTTCGATATAGTCGATACTGTTTAGGCGGTGAGTAATGCAATATTATCCAAAATAATGGCATTTCATTTCATGAAGATTTTCTTTCAAGGTCATCATGAAAGTTTCTGCAAGTTTTGTTAAAGCTCTAGACGACTACTACCTAGTCCTATTACAAAAGTAAGTGCTTACGAGTGATTAATTGATGATTAGTGATAGGAGTAATGTTAGGGAGAAGCTAGTAACAGCCTGACGCTCTATCATGCTACACCCATAGCAGGAGAATTTCCCATCAGAAAATGATAAGAAAACAGTTTTAGGTACTTAGGTAGTATGATTTACCAACTATTTTTTTTTAAGAAACATCTATACCAAATCTTTGCTGAATTTACGAATTAATATCTTATTAAAACAAACAATTATTATTGTGCTTATAAATCCCACGATTTAATATTGTTGGCTGTATGTGGGTTACACAAACGCATCCTCGATAGCAACGCCATCTGGTGAGCGGCCGTCACCCTTTGATCTGCCAATCGACGCGATACACCGATTTTACGACCGAGTCGTGAATCGATGTAATAATATCGATATGTTATGCGCAACACTAGTCTACTGTATGTGCAGATATAGGTTTTAGAGTTTGTTTTAGTATTTTATTATGATAGGTACTGGTTTCTGATGATAGTTTAGTATATTTTTATTCGCTCTTTACTCTTATTGGCTGGTTATCAATATGTAGGTATCTTATGTGCTGTAGATCTGGATAAAGTAATTGGTCATTTTAAATAATGGGGATGATTAAACAACTTACAATATAACTACACAAGAGTGTGTGCAAACCATGTGCCTCAATGTCCAATTTATGGCAATCTGATATCTCAAGCTTTAGGTTCATGTCTCGATCATCACTCTCATCATCTCTTATTCAAGGTCCAGCTTCTACCTATTTGTGGTTTTTCCTGCATCCAAAGATAACTATTTTGCGCATCTGCATAAAAAGAAGCCTATGAATTTCGATAAATGGGAATGGGCTATCTAAAACTGAAAGATTTTTTCAAATGAGACTGTTTGCTAATTAGCAAAGCTATAGATCTTTTGTTTCCCTTCGGTCGATAGCATCCGCGTGCATTCGTCCGCATGCGGGTAGAATCTTGCGGCTTGCAAGTAAACCTTTACTTTAACTCTCCTAAAAACATGCATAGTTTAAAGTGCAAAGTTACACTTAATATAGAGTGACATGTAACGACCGTGTCATATTGTCACCGCTAACCTGTCGTGTTTACATAACATTGTGTCGGTCGCATAGCTTACCATCAGCTGTTACAATACGTCATAATACCATGTTATGTTATGTCAGTGTTTGTGTGTGTTGGTGAAAGTGTGCGTGTGTGGGTGGTTGGATATTGTCTCAATAGTTGGTGTTAGTTCACTTGAAGTTATTTTAAGCTGGGGAGGAATTTAAGCCTTTTTGATGTCTTTTTGATGTCTTGAGCCTTTGTGATGTGTTTGTTGGTCTCAACATTTTTGCTATATGCATCATTTAACATTGTACCTCCTTACCACGAAGTTTTATAGGCAAAAGTCTAAAATGGTTAATAATAATAAAAATGTGACTACAAATCCAAAATGTTTGCCGGGCAGATAGGCTAGGATATTTTCGCATTCATTAATATTTTAGTGTTACAAAGGGTCTCGAGATTAGATTTAAGATAGATTCATTCAGGCTATTGCTAAAAATGTGACCACCATAATTATATATTTTTTTATTCTAAAAATATCCTGATTTTCAGCCTTACCTGAATACAAGTTTATCAAATTAGAAAGTGCCTTACGTATCTTCATCTTTCAGTCTCGTCGCAGGTCAATACAGCAAACAGAAACAAACGTCTCCTGCGCATTGTTTACAGCGCGCGGCTAAATGCGACCATGTTAATGTGTACCTACTTGTTAATGTCAGGTGTCTCTGTGTGTGTGACTGCTTACTACAGTACATGCTGTGGATGTGTGAGTGTGATTGGATTCGATGCTTGTTCGAGTTGGTAATTCGATAAAGGGTTTTCTTTCAGAAAGCTGAGCTGAATATGGATAGGTTCGATTCGCTTGCTAGCATTCGTTCGCGCACAAAAGTTGCAGCCGCCACAAAATAAATATATGGGCGTATTTATTTTGTGGTTTTTCAGACATTTTATAAAAGTTAGCACCCAAGTGGTTACTGTTTTCCAGCGTGAGATTAGTTTTCTAGATGGAGAAGATCAGAAGAACCATTTGTGTAGTATAAGTAACAGTACCGCACACTGGTGGAATCTAGCCTTTACAACAAAAAGGTACTAGCTAAATGCATTAGAAGGTACCAGACATACACTGTATTTGACAGGTGTTCCGTAGTTGAGCTGTTTATTAGTTTGTGTTAGAGCCATCAACTCCGTAACGACTGTGTGAAGACTACGAGGTAATTAAGACGAGACAAACAAACTGGCGTCTAGACAGGTGTTGTTGAGTGTTTGTGAACATAACAGTGGAATATCATGATACGCATTTTACACAATACGTAAGGTTGGACTCTATTCCACGCAACCATTAACGTTCAATCCTTCTCCATGTGAGAGGAGGCCTGTGCCCAGCAGTGGGACGATAAAAAGGCTGTAACAGCAACATCAACGACGCGTAACTATGATACCTATATTACATCTGAATAAATTATCTATCTCAAATAATATAACTGAGTACCTACTTACTTCCTTCCGGACCAATTAAAACCGCTGGAAGAAGCTACTTATATTTGGCCATGTTGGTAGATCTGTAAGTGACCAATTAATAGAATCCTAACTTTCTGATGAATAAATTCGAACATTTCTTTCAATAGTCATCTACATATCTACAAGTGATGTATCTGCATGCATGTACAAAAATATGTATTGTAGGAAGAAACTAGCGAATAACTTCGTCACAATGATGGCCACGAAGTTTCCACAATAAGCGTTGTTTGAAAGCTTCAGGTTCGGATTTATATGATTTACTGCCTATTGGGGCAACGTACGACTAGGTGAATTAATAACTAATGTATGGTTAGGTTAGGACCCAAAACCTATTAATACGATGAAGAGTGCTAAAAATATTCTACAATAACTCTAAAATATAAGTTTCACGGCTACGCATTAGAATTAGGAAGCCAACCCCAAAATAGTCGAGAAAAGTTTGGGCAGATAATATCATAAAAATCAACGAGATACTCAATTTTGACAAGCCTATAGAAATAAATAGGTCCACAGTACACAACATATAAAATAACACATTTTGCTCCAGTCATTCAAACCCCTCATTTGCCTCATTAAAACCCGGGCCTATTGCCCACAGACTATATTATTCCTGTTCCACATTTAATACAGATTTATTATTTTTTCATCCCACGTGCGTAGGAGTCGCGTATATAATTATGTGACTATGTTCGCTGTCAATGTCAGGGATTGACATAAGTATAATTGGAATGGATTTGTTTTTGAACGAAAAAAAATGCGTCTGAGATCATACGGCTGATATTGATTGTGGTGAAGATTATTTTCTTGTTAGTAAAGTGCTGGAGTGGAGACGTGGCAGCGTAGGACGTCCACCAACAAGGTAGACAGACGATCTGATAAAGGTCTCCGGAAGACGCTGGATGCAGGTCGCCTCCAACAGGTATCTGTGGAGATCTAAGGGAGAGGCCTATGTTCAGCAGTGGACGTCCTATGGCTGAGAAGATGATGATAATGATGAAAGTATACTGGTGGGTTTCCACCGGTGTGCTTCACTGTGACGTACAAGAATGTTTCTTCTATTCTACTCAATAGCTTGCGATATGTTCGCATCTAAAATTGCAACCTTTTTTAGGGGTCACATGATAGCTGGTGACTTGCACCGATGCGTATCTCCCCTTTATTTGTTCGCGTATATTTTTGTTGTGGGATCTCGTCAAAAGATTCAGTTCCTACAACTATTCAAAAAAAATGTGAGCTAGTAGCTATATGCCTTCTGATTGTTTCTTCAACATCATCTGTTTGACTTCTGTTGCTTGTTTTTCAATAAGATCAGAGTAGTTGAAGACAGGTGTCGGATCCCTAGTTTCATTTTCACTTTCCATTTATTTGAAAAGCATTTATTCTTTTCGTCACAGTTGTTTCATCAGTGAACACCACTTTAGATAGAAATGAGTCATTTTCTTCTTTCAATACGAAAAGTTTACATGGTTTACTCATTTTAAAGAGTCGTCTACTGGAGATAGAAAGATAGTTATAGTTATTACGTAAGTCACTGAGTCACATCAGAACTGCCCACTCTCTGCTTTCCTGAAGCCATTATTTAATGTTTGTTGTACAAGTTTTTGTCACTTCTGATATTGTAAATCATTTCAATTTCTATTCCACTTGTTTTTTGCTATTAATCTCTGTGTAATGGATGCGTATTCTGGTATCGTTCATGTAGACATAATAGTGCAACATTCATCATCATTATTTTGGGTGTATGCATTGAGACTACTCTGCTCTGCCATTTGAAATGATCCTAGACCTTATTCATACTCCTAATACTCCTCTCCTACGAGGTTTTTTATGTTTTCATTAGGATGTTCTTTTATTATCTTTTTTTTTTCTTAGCATGGACAAGCTAGAGCAAAAGCATTAAAGTTACAATTACACTTAGGTTAACTTAGGTAAATCACAATTTCAATGTAAATAGTATGACAGCTATAAAAATTCGAAACGCAAAACACATTGAAGAACCCACAATATCCAAACAAACAGCAACAAAACAAAACAAATGAAGAAAGTCCAACATGCTACTCAATCCAGTGACTAATGATATAACCAAGTACAACGAACACAGAGCTTTTGTCACCAAACAAGAGATCTACAAATACTACATTACTCCGCCGGTTTGTAATGCCCTTGTGGACACGCCAAGTGACGTCGCACGCGCACGGTGAACGCCAGTAGTTTCATTGCTTTACGTCAGTCGGTTTTATTTGTTATCGAAATAAACAATATGACATTCTTAGGCTTAAGTTGTAGATCTCAGTTTTCATAAGAACTGCTTAGGTACTTTGAAGTTTGACGTGCCTTTTTCAAAAACAGTTGTTCTTGGGCTAAGCATTCGAAAAACCGGGTTTTCCACTCAGCTGTCGTACGTACATATGTGTTGGAAAACTATAAGAAACTAAATGAATACGCCCATCAAAATCCGTTATTGTTATAATCTTATTTTTAATCGTTTTCGGGGAGATACATAATATACATATGGTTAGGTGTTTGCTGTTGGTTTTTGTTTCAAATGATTCTAAAAGTCCATATGAGTTGTGTTGTCATAATCGAGCTTTTATAACAAAAGGTATTTACACAATTACGTTTATAGCCGTAACAATGTGTTTCCGGTACACTGCACCTGTGCATTCGTGAGGGTAGTTGAGACGAAACGTCTGCTGTTAAACAAGTGTGACGAAACCATGTGACAAATAATTTTGACACATTACGAAATTATGGCGTAAAGTAATGAAGTGAGTACATTCAGGGGTCATTAATGTTTATATTTCCTTGGAAATAAATAAACATTGTATTTATTACAGGATACCACATGGTCTAACAGTATCACAAGCAGAACTTTATTTCTACTGTTTTTTTTTAAGGAAAACCACATCAAATTAGTAATAGAAAATTAAATGATTTGATCTCTCATCGTCCCTGGAAATTCAATGACAATCTGATTTTATAAACATAAAGGCAAGATATTGCTAATGATTTCTTAATAATTTAACAGTGCAATAATCAATACACAGTAACTTTTTAAATGCAGCCTTATTTACCTTCTTGAAGAGATTATATTTTTCTTCTTATTCTCCAGTTCCCTTGAACTTGACCTACTGCACAAACTCGACAATACACGGAATACGTGAGGCATTACGAACGTAGGCACTAAACGCGGCGGCAAGTGTGAACACATGCCTCGTCTGTCAACACCTCGTGACACACACTTGATCTAAGCACGCCTTGCAGTTTTTGGCAACTTTTCTATGACACGTATGTAAATTAACAATTAAAGTTGTTGAGTTGTGTTGTAAAAAATTATTGGAAGTGTCTTTTCTTGTACTTTTAGTGATCTAACCAAGTGTTGTTGATATATCTGTATACAGGTACATTAATGATGTTAATTAGATGTAAAGTTGAAGCAAAGATTTTGAGGAAACCTGGACTTTATAGCCTAAAAATGGCCATTCCGCCTCTAGTGATTAATGTGCTCATTCCTTCTCTGTATGAGAAGAGATACCCTGCATTGGGACCATAAAAAGGCTATTCTTGTAACTGATGCTGATATATGTATACCGTAATGAGTGAATCTTCCTCTTTTACCAAGACTCAGATCCTTACCAACCATTCATATCTACTTCTTCATTCACCACACTATTTACAGTCAATAACTGACCAAACACAAACAGCCAGCAGTTCCCAGAGTGCAGACTTACTGCAGTATATCTGCGCTTGCGCCTGCATGATGCGCGTCTATTTCCGTCGTACACTTGACAGTTCGGAGAAGTGTGTAGTAGTGAGTATTTATATCTCCGTATAGCTCGCGCTGTGCCCAGGACTCTCAAAATCAAAATCAAAAATCGTTTATTCATACTTGGCTTTAAAACAGCACTTTTCGCATGTCGGGAATTTGCAAAAGGCAGCCCCCAAAACGCCCACCCTTCACCATGTCCTATGTGTTTTTGCTGGGAAAAAGAAGTGGTGCAACAAACTCCCCAGCAATCTAATGTCTCTCTCTCTCTCTCTATCTCACTGTATGTAATGTAATGTATCTGTAATGTAATGTCTATGTATTTCTAATATACTCATTGCTGCTTTTTATGGCTTTTTATATGGAGTTTATGGGATAATGTGGTCTGTATTGTGGTAGGCTATATCATAGTATAGCTCGCGCTGTGCCCAGGACTTATGTTCCTGGTGATGCTTTTTATGGCTCTTGAGGAGTTTATGGGAGACTATAGAAGAAGATCGGCGTAGATGACTGCTTTCGGGGTTGAGCATTCCAACAAGAGAGAACATGTATTTTTTTGTTTTTTTCGGAGTTCCCAAAAGCCAAGTCAACAGTAAATAACTTACATATAACACGCATATATACCTACATTTACCGTAGTCCAAATAAGAAACTTTCAAATAGGAGACACCCATATTGCATACAATGTTGCGATTACATAAAAAAGCTTGTATTGTTTCACCCAGTATTCGCGTTACACCACAGTTGATGGCGTATTGTATCAGACGACACCTCGTTTGACGCGCGGGTAGCGTTACATATGTCTTGGCGATGACAACCAACACACTGTGTGCATGAGACCCATACGTTTCCTTATATCATATTGGAGCTAATTGTAGTGAGGTGACTCAAAAAACTTAAAAATATTATGAAATGCGAAAGTAACATAACATTCACGCCAAAACTACTGAACCTTTAAAGAAAAGGTGCAGAGACAGTCAAGATCCTGAGACAGGATTATTTTTATCAGTACGGGAGGCTGGACTTAGTAGAATTTCCAAGGGCATCCCATTGCGGCAGGGAAAACTAATATACAATGTGTCCCGGGGATAAGTGACCGCCCGAAATTTTTTGAATATTTGTACAAAATTAAGGATAATTTCTTATATATTTTTGAAAAAAATCATTAAAAAATTTTTATTGTCAGGCCTGTTAATAACAGGCTTTGCTCTTTTTTTTCAAATTTCAACTGACTGTATTTTTGCATTTGTTTGAAATAGCAGCAAACATTGTTGTGAGCTATTGTAGGAAATATCATCTAGTTTATTAATAAATTAAAAGAAAGTGATATTAAGGGGGCATTTATTGGACTTATTTTGAAAAAACTGAAAAAAAGGCGTTATTTTCTTTGAATTTTTATTTTATTTTTTTTCTAATAAATGTTTTATTACATTTTTGTTATGTTTGATAATTTAAATTGATAAACTATGATGTCGGCTAGTCAATAAAGAAAAAAGAATTTAAAAAGATGTAAAAACTTAGGAAATATCTTAAAAAAACTGCAGCACGTCACAGTATTTACTAAAAATCATTAAAAAAAAAACAAAGGCGGTAAGTCCCAAATATAAAGGAAATTATCCTTAATTTTGTACAAATATTCAAAAAATTTCGGGCGGTCACTTATCCCCGGGACACATTGTATAATATGGTTCAACATCAATCATTATGATTAGTATTGCGCAACTGCAACTGCTAAACAATTTCTCCTAATTAGGTATTTCGATTTAAAACCTCTTACGGAAAAGGAGGGGGTTATAATGATAGTTTTGAAGTGTTTACCTGGGTGATAATGTGTCTGCATGTCTGTCGATGTTAAGATCACTTTTTATAGAACTGCTGTATTAGTTTGTAGAAATTAATAAATCTAAAGCCAGTCTGAATGGGCCAATTTCTGACGCATTCTTATTTCTAATGCATTAGTTGTCATTTGTCTTTCACACCTACCATATGCAAAGTCCTTGATCTGGGAACGCCATCCGGAAGCGTAGTATTGGAACTGCTCCAGGCGCTTCAATTCAAAACCCTGGTGGACTTTACGGATTCGAAAGGTATTAAGGGTGCTTTGATAGAAATAAACTGGCTACTTCTACAACTATTTAGAACATGAGTAAAGTTCGGGAAGATCAATCTAATTAAATTGATAAGTAAATTTGAATTTTCCTGGTCTCTCAGACATCTACCAGTAACTCTTTTGAAATTCAACTGACGTGCTGTTAAGTCGACTATTTAGCTCAACTGTAAGTATAGTAGCCTGAGCCTCAATACAAGTAGAGGCTTACCCAAACCTGGCTTGCAATCCACCAAAAACTCACCATAAATACAAAACGGAACTCAATAAGTTGCCAAATATAAAACCGCAACGAAGGTCGCTCATCCGAGAAGATAATAACACTTGCTATATTTGTTCTTCCAACGCGACGCGACTATTAAAAGATCTCGCGCTATTCTCGTTTGACGGGATCCAAACACGGCGCACGAGTGGCGGCGATGCGCTCGGGTGTAAGGTTGGGCACATACGGTGGTACTGGTGATTTGTTTGTCATCATTGGTTACGTAGTATCTTTGATTGATGAGTGTGGCAGGGCTTGTGTGGTTGCTAGTTTTGAATGCAATTATTTTTGAGGTTGAGTAGACCGTAACATCTGTTGCCACATCTGTCGCAGGTGACACGAAAGTCATTTATGAGTTTGGTCATTGGAAGCCTGAAGATTTGTTCATACATTGTTACAAAAAGCTGTGTAAAAACTGGCTTTTAAAGTATATTATGCAGAGGAATGAGGATTGAGTTGTAAGGAAGGACTTGAGCATGTATGTGCAGCAGAAGGGATCGGCCAAAGAAACGATGGGTAGATTATGGGCTAACGTCTGATAAACTATGCTATGGTTACGTAGGCTCGTGATAAATTAGAAATCATAACTTGTTACTGTTACCTACTGGCTTGATTTTACTAATTACAGGTGTACAAAATTATACTAAAGTTTTTCTTTAGAAGCTGAAGGAAGCTTTTAAATCTCGGTGTGAACCCAACGTTAATCAGAGTGGCGACTCGCCAAGAGCGACCAGCACACTAATTGAACGCCGTGTATTAGATGCAGCCCACATATTTATATTTACTCCCGACATACACCAGTTTATACACGGTCACATACACCAGTGTATGTAGTAGTAGGTACATGGTCATGTGACGTGAGTGTCGTGATGTCAGTGCGAAGGGCTAGTCGTGTGTACTGGGTATGTTGTGATGCACGTGGATTCTATACTTGAGAATTCAAGAGTCTGTTAAAGGTTATGTGTATTTTAGGAAAGATTAGAGCTAAGAGTCTGTCTACCTGGACCGATGAGTTATGCTATATCATGTGCCTAGCCTTTTCCCAGCTCTATTGGGACATCTCAAACCAGTTACCCAGGCAAACCGATACTCCTTAGTGTATCTCCAAAGTTAAGTCAGTAGAAGATTGGTAAATTGAGAAAGTAAACCATTTACTGAAAGTGGATTTAAGAGCGTGTACGCTCGGCGCGCGATGTCAACTTTAGGTAATTCAACGCAAAAAACCGCGCAGACTAGCGTCGCGGCTGTGTGCGTGCCTATCATACTTCACGTATAGTCACACAAACCATTTTGATCCTTTCGAGTGAAATTGGTAGAACAAAAAATATATTATTTAGTAAATAGTTAATAGCGGGAAAATATTGTAAGTCTATGGATGTCTAAAATATAAAAGCATGAAAATAAGTCGTTAATACTTACACTCTTTTGCAAAAAAATCGGGCACCTATGAAAACCTTGGTTTTGAGCACTTTCTGTATATTACATACAATTTTCAACAGTACTAAATAGTCGAGTGATGATTAATGACAATGTTAAGAGTTTCTGTATTTTAACCGATTTCAAAAAAAAGAAAGGAGGAGGTTTCAATTAGATTGTTTTGTGATTGTTCTCAATTTGATTGTTCTCGATTTCTCAAAGACGCCTGGACCGATTTGAAAAATTGATTGTTTATATGAATGGTCCAGTCCATCCAGACCGAAAAATTGTGGTCAAATAACAACAATTGCCGGAAAGCCAAATATTGGTGAAGAGCTTGGGTTTACCATTGCAAATAAAGTTTTAAGTTATCTATCCTATATGCTTCAAAAGTTATTCGAGATCAAAAGTCAAAATTTGGGTACATCCAAAATGAAAAAAAAAAATTATCGCTCGATTGGTAACAGACATCTGCAATAAGTGATTTCTAGCCTAAGGAGTCCGCCATATTGGATTTAGACTCGCGACACATTTTTTTTCGAGTTATTCATAGCAAGCCCTTTCATTTGATACCCATATCGTAGGAATGCATTAAAAACATTTTTTTCTCCATCTTGGGTATACCGCCATATTGGATATAGAATCATACATTGTCATTAAAACTGAACATTCAAACAAAATTTCAACTCAATCGATAAAAAAAATATGCTTCAAAATTGAGCTTTAAATAAAATAGTAATGTATCAAGATTTGTTGGTCGCGCTTGAAATGTACTCTATTCTCGGTATCCACGGCAGAGGTTATTCACCCTACGCGATGTGACGGAGCGACACGTCCTCTCTCTGTGAAGCCTTGCGGCGGTCTGGTTTGAGTTGACTCGCGTGCAGCGTTTTATAGTAGTTTTTAAATAATTTATAAAAAATAAAACGAGAGATTAAATTATAATATAAAGTTTATGTTTTAAAGAAAGAGTTATATTACTATAGTAAATAATTGTTATATTAAATTAAGTAAGATAGATAGGTAAAAAAAGCATTTGAAATTCACAATTTTTCACATTGTTAAAGTATTTTTTTCTGAAAGATAGAGACCTAAATCAAAAAATGTTTTCAACTAACTATAGGCATGGGGATTTCGTCTATGAGTAAAAAAATAAATATGATTAGATTTGCCACTGTTTTCACATGAATTTAAGCTTCGAAATAGACGCTGAACGGGAATTTTATAAAACATCTGTTACGTTATAGGGGTTTTAAGTATTTAAACTACACAAATTGAAATTTATGTTCAATTAACTATATAGACAGTGAAATTACCTTGCGTTATTAAAAAATAACATAGTTATAGGATAAGTAGTTACTGAGAAACAGTGGTTTGAAAAGTACGATTTTAGGCCAAATGGCGCGCGGTTGACGTACACGCTCTTAATTCAGAACCAATCACATACAATGGATAACAAATCAAACGAATCGTTCAGAGCTGTGGGGCTGCGGGAACTGCATTAGCGAACTAACCGGCAAATGAGGGTATGACGTCTGTAAGTGATACGGTGCTACTGAAAGCGGGGAATATTCCAACTGAGATGAAAGTTTTTGGAAAGACAATCTCGGATTTTTAGAAGATTGCCATCATTTGCTCAATGAGAATATTGATCACAGCTTATATTATTACAATATTTTGTTTATATTGCAATACACGAGATAAATAAAAGATGCAAAGAATAAGAAACTTTCGTTCAATAAGTAGCAAAGATTTTGTTGAGAAAGAAGTGTTTTAAGAAGAGTTTAATCATTCCTTGGAAAGAGGAAAACGACCACTTATTATTACGATATTTTTTTCTTTATAGGCTAGAGTTGGCCTTTATTCTAATTCAAATTTTAGGACTGGAATCAAACATGATTTCTCAGAGATCTTCCTCGTCATCACTGCAACCTCACACAGATTCGCGGATCGAACGTTTATTAGCAATCGTAAACCCATTTCGAGAATATTGCACGGGAGACCTTCGAGTTATCTGTTCAACATTATGTTGTGTTTCAACATTATCCTGCCTGTGTTCAACATTAAGAGGTACCTACACGGCAGACTAAAAGTCGGTCGAATGTTGACTCGACGGTTGGCAAACATTTTTTACAGAAAATCTTTTATTTACATTAAAATTGAATGTACATCTACACATCTATATTTAAATTAAAAAAAAAAACTTAAAACTAAAGGGCGTGGAAAAATTGCTCCTCATTGCTGTCACCCGGTAGTGTACCCAAAAGGCTGGCTACATTGCTAAGAAAATCTTGATTCCTATCAAAGTTTGTAGTAAGTCTGATAACGGCTTAATACATGATTATTATTATGTGGTTATTACCATTCATCTTCATACTGATTTATGAGTCGGAACAAACCGTCGGCCGACTAAAAGTTTCCAGTGTGCGGATACTCTAACGAGAATCAAATAGCTTCTCACTAAGATAGTGAGAAGCGATTTGATTCTGCGTGTTTGTATGTTCTGTTGTCTGTGTTAGTCGGTAGCTGTTTATATTGATCTGCATTTGTTTATCTGGTATTTACTTTGAAAGACAGTTCATGGTCCTTTGTAAGTGTTTATTAGTAGCTACACATGTCTTTGTACAATACTCCTTATTTATTTTTAGTCGTTCTTGGTCGTATTGCGTGTTCTTCGCCTTTATAATTTTCAATCGTTAGTTAATTTGAATTTCTGATTACTTTTCCCATATTTTCCTAATTCAGAAGATCGTATTTACAATCTTTTCTCAGCATTTTCCATTTACACCAGTTTCACATAGCTTTTCTTATTCAGTTATATCGAAAAAAGATTCAAATAGATTTATGTGTCTACCAGTTATCTGTCTACATGCAAGCCTAGTTGAACTTCTGAGAAATATAAAAAAAACTCATGAATGACTGAAGAGAGGCGATCCGTTTCCGCTAAGTGAAATAAATCTCAATTTGATGCAAGACGTTGTTATAATAAAACTTTAGTCGATGATCTGTGCTTGCTAGCCACTTTGTTTTCAAAACAAACAATGTATGGAGTTGGGATATGATTGGTTTTATGGCTGCGCGGGCGCTGATTACTGAAAATATTTTCGTGTTCGGGCAGTGGCGGATTTACCAATAGGCCAAGTAGGCCAGTGCCTAGAGCGGCAGATTTAGAGGGGCGGCAAATTTAGCAATTTTTTTTACAGGTTTTTTTATAATTGAGTATATGAGTACACAATCCATATATAAATAGACGATTAATAAACGCAAAATTAATAAACTGTAATATATACTTAGGTACCTACTTACGTGATCATGAATCTTAAAATATTCTAATAGCGTTTCAATAAAAATAAAATAAAAAATCGCGGCTTTTTTCATAATTCCTGGTTTGTTCTGCGCTCTTTCGAGTCCTCAATCTAACAAAAAGTTAAAGCACCGAAGTAGCAAAAACAACTGACGCTCTAAACTGACGATTTCTAAGTTGTTTATGAGAGTGGAGGACTTTTGTGTCCCAAAACTCGAAAAATTTCGCGCTCGCTGCGCTCTCAGCTTTTTCACTTTACACTGGTCTTTTTCAAACTTCTTTGAGTATTTTTGTGTTTCAAGACTCAAACAATTTCGCGCTCGCTGCGCTCGCGCCTTTCACTTGACAGTGGCTATTTTCTGATTTCTTTAGGTATTATTGCGTCCCAAACATCAAAAATTTCGCGCTCGCTACGCTCGCGGCTTCTTCTCTTAGCAGTGCCTTTTTCCACTCTTGTTTGATAGATATTTTTGTGTACTAAAACTATAAAAAAATTCGCGCTCGCTTCGCTCGCGACTTTTTCACTTTACGCCGGTTTTTTTTACTCGTTTTGGTACAAAATTATTAAGTTTTGGAACAGAAAACTTTTTACATTTGTCGTTTTTTTTTTTTGGGGGGCTGCACAATAGGTAGTCCGCCCCGGGTGCCACCCGATGCTACGTCGCCACTGCGTCATAGCACCCGAACGAATGAACCAATTCCAATTTAGTTTTTTTTAGTGTTTGATGAAAATCGATTGAGCCGTTTAAAAGTTACAAAGGTTTTACGCTTCAAAGTCGCTGTCATATAAACTTGTTAACATTAAACTCTTCGGTACATAGAGGTATTTGCAAAAATAATCTAGTAACTGACAAAATATCATTAAGTTCACAATCATTAGAGGCGGCAAAAATTGAATGGCCTACTAGCGGCAAGTTTGTAAATCCGCCACTGTGTTCGGGTGCATTTAGTCGAAATAATTAAAAAACTATGGGTAAAACAAGACCATGGTTTCCCTTTCAAATTATTAATTTTCATGTAAGAGTTGTCTGTCGACCTATCTGTCGAACTAAAATTAATGGTTATTATTAAAGAAATAGGTATTTATGTTAATATTTTGGCACTGATATATTCTGAGGTTTATAAAAACCTTTCCGTAAAGTCCATTCGACGTACCTGAAACATTTTACGTAGCAGGAAAAATATTGGATTATTTTCGAGTCCACAACATAAACAAGAGAAGAACTTTATAAAAATATCCAAAACCATACTACATATCTCAATTAATTTGTCTGGGGAGTAAAAACAACATTATTATAACTTATAGTATGGTTATTGCTATAGTATCACCTTGGTTGTCAAGCTGTGTGGTATAACGTCTATAAATAATTTGAATACTACGTTGATCAATGATACGAGCATCGCTAAATCTGAATAGATACTAGGGTTTTCAACCATAGATCGTAGTATTTGGCACCAATGTGTGAAAGAAGAAATAAGCAATAAAATGGGATGTTTCAAAATGATTAACATATTTACTTGACAATGAATGGACTCGCATAGTGCTTAAGTCGTTAAAACTTCACAGTAAACACGTTTCAAGGAAACCTGACGAATATGTTATCGTTGAATTTTGAGCGTGTTAGGACTGCTTGTTATCACCCCAAGCATTGCTTAACCTTATGATCGCTAAGGTTTTAAAATTACTTAGAAGTTTGGTAACTACGAGTTATTTCTTACCTAGAAATTAGAAGCTGACCCAAACCTTGAAAAGGCCAATCCAAATCGTTGACTATTACTCTAAAGACAACCTTATCATACAAACGGCCACTAATGTTATGTTAGTATTAGTTCGCGGATCTGTTTGTCCGTGACTCAGTGTTGGCTGCCGATGTAAAACGCAGCGGGAAGTCGTAACACTAGTGATGTGGATGTGGACAAGAGGATGAGAAAAAGAAGTATTATTTCCAACAGGCCTTTGAACCATGCATTATTTTCTGCGATTAAAATAAGAAGTATAGAAAGTACCATCATAACATAGACTAGTATCTATATATATCTTGTAGTAACATCAGTTTGAAGTAATATAAGTTAGTCATAGCAATTAGTAGCAAAGACATAATTTCATAAAAAATACTGTTTTTTTTTTTATACAACAGTTTTATAATTAGCCTACATAAATAAGGGTTCACCGCTTCCCTCACAGCGATAGTTATTCTGAGTCATAAACCAATCCGGAACTGTAGGTAATACTTATGACGCCTATATGAGAAGCTGCCCATCTTGATACGATCCCTTACCACTCCCACGAACATGACGAATCATATCATTTTATTCACAATATACATAGAAAACATCTCAATCTAGGAACACAAATTGACTAGCGGAGGTGCCATAACGCAAAATCTCCTAAGAACGAGAAAATGCGGGTGTGCGGGGCACGAGGAACGTAACTGTTTCCACCCTTACACGCCTTCTTTGGACCCGACTATTTTTTGTAATATCTTGAAATCCGTGTGCCTTGGTAGTTCACTCGTAACTGATCGTTTTGGTCATTCTCACAGTACATATTTGAGCTAGAGAAGATGGCGCCTGACCCACCTACATTAGGGCTTCTCCGCTCATCTTTCCTTATTCCGTGATCTCAATAGTTCAACGTGTTCTAAATCTAGCGATATGAATAATAGTTTAAGTCAAGTGCCAGTGTGAATGGCGTTGTGATGCCCTACTGATGTATGGTTTGATAGATTATTTTATAGGCCAGATTGTGTATTAAGATGTAAATAAATAACGAAAATATGGTTTAAAAACAGGCAAAATTTATCAATTTGGGATCGATTGTGTATGAACTGTTTATTCGGCCAATGTTGGCAAGGCTCAAGTTAAGCTAGTATTACGAGATCAGTGCAAAAGATGGTATAATTATTAAGGCAAGCACAGAGTTACGAGATTTAATTCAATCATGTTTAGTTGGAAAAGTATGTATATCTTTTAACAACGGGAATTAGGTGGTTCCGATTCCAAATAAATCTGACAGAAGTTCGGTTTATAAAAACAGACAATTTGCGAGTTCTTACTCGGAACTCGCAAATTGTCTGTTGTTACTTTATATAAACTGTAAACTAGCGGCCATATTTATATACTCGGTAAAGTAAATGATATTAGTTGTTATTTATGTTAGTTTATCGCGAATTTGTTTGTAAACTAGATGTTCGCACGTTCTATATCATGCGGTAATAGATACTTTAAACGCACGTTATCTAATACTGGCCAATATTTTATTTCATCATAACCTGTGTTTACTAATAAAGATTTTGATTGATTGTAGGTAAAGCTGAAGGAATTTCTTGCTTCTTTTATAGATTTTTGTAGGCTGGTTTGTTTATTCATATGGTCTGTTTTTAGCAAGCTGAGCTGTAAATTGTCTTGTAATAAAACAATAGCTTACAGTACACATTCTTATGATATGTAATATTCTTTCTGAATTTCGTAATACGAGATTTGTAGACTAAAAATTGCTGAATAAACCAGCAGAATGACGTTTTTTTGCAATAGGATTGATTATTCATCTAAGTTTAATATTACTTGTTTGCCTTCAATGAGACCAGTCTTACCTAGGAGTATTGGGTTTCGGGGATAATTGGGTCAAGGAGGTCAGATAGGCAGTCGCTCCTTGTAAAACATTGCTACTTAGGCCTTAGCTGCAACTGGTTAGACTGGAAGCCGACCCCACCCTATTTAGGAAAAGTCTAGGCAGCTGATGATGATGATGAAGCATTGAAACATTCATTATCACGAAATTTTTAAGTAATTCATCAGTGAAAGATATTGAACCTAGTCTTGTTTATAGAAACAAACGATAGCTTACACCGCATCAGTCATAAAACTCCGTACCAACCATTCCGTGGTTCATTTAACGTGTTAACACAAATAAAAAACATTTTAGCCTTCAATTCGACGTTTTTAAACAGAGTATTGCGAAACTTCCGTGTAATCTAACTTTAGTTAGTAGTCTATAAATACTGTTACGAAAAAACAGTGCATTAAGCTTGTATTATGCCCGTTTTGAGGGTCGAGAGCGAATTAATTGCACTTACGTGGGAAATGGGCTTTGATCTCAACCTGAAATGTTGAACTTCAAAGATGTTTTGGAGTGTTAAACAATATATTGTACGCTATGAAGGTGTAAAATTGGATGTTGTAAATGGAGGTCAATTTTAATCATTTTTTGCTTAAAAGGGAGGATGAATATTATTGGCTAACCAGGTTAGATAAAGAGAGGAACATATTAGAGTCAACCTAATCTGACATTAGTGATAGAAAAATCACAACAAATCCTTCAGGACATCTGTGAATTATTCAAGAGCTTATAATCATTAAAAGTGTGTTGCATTTAGAGAATTGCATTTAAAAACAATTACAATGTAGCTGGTACATGATACAAAACTTGCGATTTGATGACCTTTGCAAAAATGTGTAGGTATACTTATTTATTGATTGTAAAAGTATTATCTGTTCTACCTCTTAGTCTGACGCAATTACTTGATAACTGCAAAGTGTTACTGCTATTGAAGGTTCTATAAATAAACACTGCGAGGTATTAGCTCAGAAGCGATTCCAGAATTGTGGGTGTTTGCTGACCAATATGTTTAATTGTGGTATAATTATGTATGTAGTTTGTTTTGAAATTCACGTTTTATATTCTGTTTTTATATCCATTCTCAAGGGGTATTGGGCTGGGTTGAGGAGGTCAGATAGGCAGTCGCTCAGCTGCATTCGGTTAGACTGGAAGCTGAACCCAACATAGTTGGGAAAAGGCTCGGGAAATGATGATGATATCCATTCTTAGGACAGGTTCATTAAAACAGGTCTTGCTTTCCCTAAGTTTGTAGCTATGGGAATAAAGATGTCTTAAATATTCCTGTTTCTGAATAGGTCTATTTGAAACCCAAAAAGTTGGTACTCGCCAGTTTAACTTTGCCAAAGTTCTCACCTGTTCTCAACTTTAGTTTAAGTAAGCTCAGAAGGCTCGTAGACATTAGAATTATTGCCCGGCTTTGCTAGCACAGCATTCAATCAATTTCTATATTATGGTAATTTATCACTATTACCAACCTAATGTTTGTTTACATGTTATAACAATTTATTAGCGCAATAGAAGAAGATTCATGCGTTGTACTGAAGTGTTTATCAATGTCAACAATTTATGTGAATGTTGACTAGTTGATTGCACCTGGTTGCTTCTTGCAATTAATAAATTAACGTTTTTAATATCTATGTTATGGCGAGTTGTATTGTTTTTTTTTGTACTTTTGAATACGACAGTTTTTTCGATACTTTTGTGAAATTTTGGTGAAAAACACATAGACTGTGGTGAAGGGTGGGCGTTTTTGGGGACTTTCTCATGTAATTTTATGTAATTCTTGTATTTTCATGTAACATTTACATCATCGTCTCCCGAGTCTTTTTCCTAACTATGTTGGGGTCGGCTTCCAGTCTTACCGGATTCAGCTGAGTAGTATACCTAACATTTACAATTATCATCAAAATATAAATTATAATTGTTTACTTAATGCATTTCCTACAGACGTCACAATTCTAAATATGGCGGACTAACTTCGGCTACGTTCGGCTTTCCTCGGCTATCTTCGTCAATTTATTGTTGTATGTCGTCAATCCTGTCTATAGTATATATTCTTGTAAATAATTGGCCCGTGTAACGTATTGTAATAACAGGATATGGTAATATTATTGTTTTACGCTTATTATATTGGCTTTGGGAAAATATATGCTGTTGCTTGTTGGTTGGTACGTGCTTTCATCAATTGTTAGAAGAAATTGTATTTAAACATCATACGATTTATTCAAAAGATACAATTATTATAAAAAATAATAGTGTATAAAAAACTAAATAACTGCAATGTAAACTCTATTCACCTGTGACATAACATGATATTTAACTTTTTCAGATAAAAACTGTCCGTTTTTGACTTTGCCTAGATCCCACTCTCGAATATGTTTAATCTTAGGATAAAATCAATTGCATGTTATTTTAATTCTCAAATACTACCAAATGTTTTTCATCACAATACAAGTCCAATAATTAAACTTTCTAACACATCTCATCAATCTATCAACTAAACAAGATTGTACAACTATGCAAGATATTTCGTCAACTAAAGATTTTAAACCCATCTGACATCGCGATGAAATTAAAAAGTTTTATGAGGTCAAACTGGTAGTAAATAAATGGCAAAGCTTACGATGCTCTAAAACTGAACTCTTGCGCACAAAATGGCGGAAGTGACGAAACTGTGATGACGTCAGGTCCTGTCAGAAAGTGTAGTTGTATAAAGGAATATTAATTGGTACCTATTGATTTCTTAATGATTTCAGTGTTTAAAGTTAGGTTGTTCTGTTGACAGTTTAGATTAATTTTTAAATATTGGGTGTGCGATCTAGCTTGACAATATATTTAATAAGTCTAGACTTCAAAGGTTTTTCACATTTATTTATATTTACTGTACAGTTTCTTACTATACCGTATTCAATTAAAAAAACCCGTTACGGTGCCCGCGCAAGATTCAGAGTGAGTACAAATCAACAAATTCAGATGAATTTTGGCACAGAGATACGTGTCACCCTGAAGACTGAAGATAAGCTTTCTATATGAGTGATGGCAATGGTTGCCTCTGTAAGGGGGTAAAACCGCGTGTGTTAACTAGTATGTTCAGCATACGTCAAAGTGACGTCACTATAAGCACAGTTTACGATGACCGTATGTTTAATTTATAGCTGCCGTGGATATACAACAAAGCCGAGCGAACGGCGGGAATTATTTACGTTCTTGTTCAGCACTTTAATTACCACTTGGACTGATAGTTTTGTATGATTAAAGGAGGTTTGCTAAAAGGGGAAGAAGGTAAAACTTAATTTTGTAATTTCGCGGTTTCACTCCTCACTCAGGGCAAATCTGCATCTTGATAAAGCCTTAACGGCTTAACCCTTAGCTTTAATATATTTTTTGTTAGTTGGCTGGAAATCATGGAATGACAACTTCTGGCGTGCGTGATGTTTAATAGTAGACCTTTACTGATTAAAGTCTAGTTCTGTGTGTGTATTTTGTAACCCACCTATTTTACATACATTTACTATACATACATACATACATACATATGAATACAACAGCAAACAAGACAACACTTCACGCCTCCCACTCAGAGAAAACTTGCAGCATTTTATGAGCATTTAATATACGTCCCATTCACGCAATACCTTGGGATTTTCCTCGTTTATTTTCAGACTCTTCTCATGTTATTGTAGTGCATCATATAACTAGAGTGTCAAATAAACATCGTCACATACCTACATTTACAAAATACAGCTGAAGACAATGTTCATATGAAAAAAAAAACATAAATAAATTGGTATCTGTACTGTCGTATAATGAAGCCATTTCACACTACCATCAGAAAACAATTGACAATTACCAGAGCAAAGATGAAAAAGTGAGTTGAAAACCGACTGATCCATTTTTGCAGCTCGGAATTGGTCCTGAGTATACGTTGTTTTTTGCTATGCGCGACAAAAATCGACGTGTGAAAACACTGTTAATCTGACACGAGTATAAACTCGACAACCGTGCGTATAATCTATCTATTCTTAAAATCAAGTCGTATTTACTCTGATTAGATTATAATTACCCTCGTTGTTTATGTTGTACTCCAAATTGCTAGCTAAGGATCTACAACATAATCTACAAACCACTTGAAATACAAATCCATTGACTGTTTTATCGTTATAAATCGTTTCCTCCCGGAATCGAAGCTGTTTAATCCAGCTATATTTTCTTTGACGTCTATTTCTCCATACTGCTAATCCATGGTGGTACATGGGTCCTGTCACGTACGCCATTTTGAAAAGCTTTTAGATGGCTTTTAGTGAGTGTACCAAGTTTGATGGGATGACGTTGGTGTGTATGTCTGCTTGTCTTATTGGTCGCCATGATTGAAAAGTGATCGACATTTTTATATGCAGTGTGTTTTACGGAATATTAGGTTGCGTAGGTCTGGGCTTAATGGATTGGACCAGTGTTGTGCAGTGATCGTTAATGCGACTGTTTTTGATGAAGTTTGATTCCCGTGTAATGCTGATATTGTCTTGCGGTTTTTTTCAATACTTCTAAAGCAGTAAAAAATAATGAAATTAAGTTTTAAACTTAAAGATTTGTGCTGAGACTTTTCTGTTACGTCCCTTTATATGGACACTCTATGCTCTCATATCAACAATGGAAAACATAGGCTATCAGGCAGCCTTGAGAAAATTTAGATACTTCTCATAACTACTAGGAAAATTCTAAGAAAAAAAAACAAATGAATCCCCATACATCTCCCCAGTTATGACAAAGTAATATAGTCATTTAGTTGTACATTTTATAAAGTATCGTTTATAATTTTAGGGACAGTCGCGGACAGTGGCTAATGGTTTCTGGGGCTGCTTCATTTGTTAGAACGCCAGGAATGGGGTCAGGGAGACCAGGAAATGGGAACTGGGAAGTGGGAATGAGGATAGAGATGTTTTGTTTTTAATATTGAGCAGTTTTTGAGTCTATAATGTTGTTTTTGAGTTGTTTTGCAAATCTGGCTGGCTATGAGGATTTCATAAGGTTTTTTAGTTTAAATGGGTACCAGTATTTAACATGGAGCAAAAATTCTACCGCTTAGCGATTTTTCATCGAGCCCAGATTGTTTTAGAACCTGTCTTAGGTAAGGTTGACATTTAAAAACTCCTGATTCTCAGCCAAGTTCGAATAAAAATTTTGAAGAAAGACAAATTTTATTATTTATGAGCTGTAAACTGTCATAAGCTCATCACCTGTACGAAAGTAAATATTACTCTCGGTTGTCACCTTAAATCCGTGTTTCAACGTACCAGCTCATCGTCTCGATGTTCTTGTAAAAATTGTATCAGATCTATTAATAGGGCAGCGTCATTGAATGAACACAAACGTGTTTGATTTAAAAGCCAGAATGTAGGTTTTCTGTTTTGGATACTATTATAATAAGCCGAAGAGTTCGTTTGTGAAAAAACATGAAATAAGTTACCATAAGTAAATACGTATTACATATATATACATTCTTCCACTTTGACCACAGATTACTATAATAGTTACTACGCTTTGACTTTCATAGATCAGTATATTGTTTAGTGAGTATTTTTCAACCATTTAAAAACATCAATACCTAGAATCGATGAACTTCTTGATCCTGTGCAGAACTCTTATCCAACATACACACTGCCTAGTACTTGATCTGTATTTCAGCAATATTTTATAAGTGTACAGATTTAAAAAATATTGAATTAGCCGAGTCATGTTCAGTACTGCGATTCTATAAAACTCGATCAACAACTCGCATTTCACTTCGATTCGTAATGTCATTTCATACTTTAGGGGAGGTAGGGGAGGGTTGGGCACTTTTTCACAATTTATTGCATAAAAAATCAGATTTTACAGATCATTATCAACTTTTATTGCCATTTCTTATATTCGGCTAGATATAATGAAAGAGCTTTCCTAAAAATTACAATCAGTTTCAACATTACGAGATATTTAAACGGTTTTATTTAGCTCACCCCGTTTGTTTTATTATTTATTCTTGGATCAAATTTAGTAATTCAAATTTTACCCTCTTCCTGTCAACCGATTGGTCTGAAATTTTGTATACACCTTTAATTAAATCCAATATGGCCGCCGGCACAAAATGGCACAGCCCGCTCAATATGGGTATCAAATGAAAGGGCTACACAAGTAGAATACTGTCAGCAACCCCAGCGGGGCGCAACAGGGCCAAGGCCTGCCTGCACGTCGATTCTATAAAATTCGAACAACAACTCGCATTTCACTTCGCTATTAGTTATAATTTGTTATTGTAAGGAATTTGAGGCAGCTTTTAAGTATAAAATAAACAGAAATCTCTAAATTCGTGCTGTGAATATAATCTATGCTTACCCTACGAAAAAAAATACTGACAGCGCCAATACCATTATTAATCTGTGGACAATATTTTCTTCTCTTCTGTCATAGAAGAAAGTAATATATCGGGTATCTTCTGTCTTCATATTGTGTTTAAGCTTGTTTGTTTTCGCCGGTTTTTGCCGTAATTGTGATAAAATCATGAAGTAATTTTATATTTCTTGTTATAAAGTTAAAAATAATATTAATTAAAGAAGTGTTTATTTTATTAATCCAACAATAATTTCAGTCCAAATGAGAGGTCGTCTCACCCTTCGTCGGCTCAGGTTGAAACTCTGGTTGAGTTTATGGAGCAAAACCCGACTCACCTGGCCTGGCGAAGGGTTTCGTGAGAACGCAAAATGCCAGAGAGCGAAGTCGAAGCCAGTGGGAGGAATAAGCCGTGCGCTTAAATAGTATAGGTGGCACCATCAAAACCCACAAACAGTGGACCAAGGAAACAAGATTCTATAAAGGATTTTTCGCGCAGATTTATAACCTCACAAATTTTCACTGACGAAGAAGAGCAAAAATTTACAAATTATACATTACATGGTATGTCCAAGCCTCCCTACCATAGGGAGCATTGGACACTTTTGACTTAGTTTATGAAAAAAAAATCGGTAAAAAAACTTTTAAGTTAAACGGTTTTATCTTATGTGCACTGAAAACTAGAAAATAAAAAATAGTTACTTACCTGTCAACCTACGTAGGTGGTCCCGGTCATATTAGACTAAAATAAAAACGTGGGGCCCATTAACTATTGCTGTAGTACTCTCTTCTAAAGGTATAATAGGTGTGGATTGCATCGACTTACTATAATTGTAACTGGAGATTTTGACAATCAATAATTAATAATAGAAAATACACATACCTTTCATTAGTTTTCTCTTATAACGATCCGAAACCGCAACAAAATATTTAAGTACTTTTACGAGTGTTTGTTCTTGACAACTCACAGAAATGACAGATAGTCTATGGATGAACACCGTTACCAGTCGGTAACGTAAACTACCCAATAAAAACAAAACTATGATCAGAAATCAGAATAAAAGGACCCCCTTTATTCTGATTTGATCATGTCTCCCAACTGCCCATCTCTCCCTACCTCCCTATAGATAGACAGATTTTGACAGATCTGTCAAAATCTCGACTTTCATTTAGTTCAACTTGTCAACACGCTCGATAGTGTAGCGCTAGTGTAGTTTGACAATGTCAATCACGAAACTTTAAGGTAGAATTCCGTGGGTCGCGATTGTCGCAGCCGCGCGCGACAAAAGTCAACCTATGAAAATGTATGGCATCGCTGCCGAGGGCCGCGACAGTCGCGCGCGGACGACGAATTTCGTGAGCCGCTCGCGGCCGTACGCTTCTCAACATGGTCTAGCGCTTAATAACATCTATAGAATTTTAGTAAAACCAGAATTAAATTTTTGACAATGCCGCGAGCAGCTTACGAAATTCGTCGGCCGCGCGCGACTGTCACGGGCCTCGGCAATGGTGCCATACATTTTCATAGGTTGACTATTGTCGCGTCCACGGAATTCTACCTTTAGATCGAAGTCGAAGTGAGAGTGATGTCGAAGTGAGTTGAGTTGTCGAAGTGAGAGAGTTGAGAGTGATATTTTATAGAATCGACATGCAGTTATCAAAATTAACAAACCTTAGTATATATTTCTTAAAACAATTTGTAAACATCAATCTTTTGGGACGTAACATCAAACATTATGAGTCCTTGGATCGTTTTGTAAAATAAATAGAAAATAACTAACACAAGGTGTATGGACTGAAATAAGGCGTGATATACACTGGGAACATGCGTAATTAACTTGCTCGTGAATCACTTGTGTGCAAGCCCTTATGATGTAGGGCTCTAGTTTCAGCGTTTTGAATGCGCAGATACTAATGTTTCGCTCTCCGCCTAAAATGTGTTAAGAGACAATTGGAATGTGTTATGTCCTCTTAATTACCTTCACAACAAAATGAGATTTCACTAGAAATAAGTAGGCAGCGCCTTTGCATTATTTTATTGCTTCTTCTTTTATGTATTTTTTTAATCTTTATATATGGTTAAATAAAATAAATTACGTGTGAGTATGTATTTATGACATTCCTAGATTTCAGAGACCATAGATAACTAAATCCCGCACTAGGATAAAAAGTGACCTATTTCCGTCTCCAACGTCACCCCTAGCCGAATTACCTACATCTCATTCTGTTCTATCGATTTACAAACTCACTTTCGAAATTAGAAAAATATTTTATGTTTGTTTCTAAAATGACAGCTACATCGCTCATCACCATAACACTATAGAGGTAGAGGTATAACCTTGTTCGCTACACTCTATAGCAATGATCTTGTCCGTCCTCGCCGGTCTAGTGGCCCCACACAGCGATCATGTGTTTGTTGTGACACTTCAATGGTAATTGCTCCATCATCATAAATCTAAGGGCTTCAAGGTCAAGGGCACTTCTCATGTTTTTGAATAAAATGACGAATGTTTAGTTCCGATTTTTTAAGCTTGTAATTTGAAATGTGTTTTGAAGATAATTTATCTTAAGGTTTTTAATAGAGATTGTTTTGGTACGTTGTAATGGTTTTTTCATGTAATGCAGTGTGGGTATTTGATTAACTGTATCATATTGCAAACTGCCGTTCAGTTCTGAAAATTACTGGGATTAAGGGATTTTCAGGCTAAAGTACTTTCATCTTGATAGGTAACTTTTTTATTATTTTACGTGAGCTCATTTTCTCGTAATGTTTTTACATTGCATTTGTTTTATATTTTTGTTTTCAATACTACATTTACTTTAGCCCTTTATACGCACATTAACTTACTTCTAAGAAACCCGCAATAAATAAACTTTCCGTATCTTTGTTTTAAGCCCTAAAATAAACAGAAACGAATCGCGCCTTCGTTTTATTGGCCCGTATGTTTCCTTCCCGTTTTGTTCCATTTAAGCTGAAACCGGCCCTAAAGGGATTAATCGAATGTGACTGCTTTCAGAAATAAATTAATGAGTCACAGCTGCTAAGTTACTTTGTACAACAAAGGTTCCATTGTGGACAACGGTTTATATTGTTTATGAGAATTAAAAGCGAATCCTTTATAAAAAAATGCGGAAGTGAACTTGAAGAGATTTATGACTATTTTCTTTATTATAAATGGCAGAGAAAGAAGCTGAAGTAATTTAACTGTTGATTGTTGATTGAATACTGACCGTTTTTTGGTGCAATTGACAATTCTGTCAGCCAGAAAAAATAATGCTATTTTCCCTTGAAAACGTAAGGCTGTCAATTGCACAAAATATTCAGTACCCTATTGTTTGCTAACAGGCAAATAATTCAGGCCATTTCGTTATTCAACATTAATAACGTGACAAAGTCAAAAAATCTACTTTTCGAATTGAGAACCTCCTCCTTTTTGCAAAGTCGGTTCATAATAAAAATTGGAAATGATGACGCCACTGCTTAATATTTCACAGGTGAAGTGAGTGTCCATGAATGAGTCAGAATTAAATAAATAATAACATGAGCTTTGGATCGTCTGCGCGCGCGCCGGTCACATTCATAATTTAAACTAATCTGCGTCACATGGGTTCACGAAAAAAACATAGTCATTCGTATTTTTCTTTAATTTTTTTTTGGCTAATTATTAAGTTGAATTAATTTAAGATGTCTTAATTATGAGTTGGTTATGATGTCTCTATTAATTTGTTTTCATCACGAGGATTTTGACAAAAAATATTGATAATAATGAAGTTATTTTAGATCCATTAACATGCATGATGTCTTTACACAAAAAAAGATTGCTTTAAAAATCAAGACGAATACGAGTACCTACGTAACGTAAAAAAAGATACGCTCTCCCACTAAAAGACCTAGACCGGATTCAAACCATCAAATCAAATCTCACACTAGACACAAATCTAAATGTTTTCTTTCAACTTCCCATGCCAAGAATGTACCATAATCTTAGTAAAAATAGTCCTTTTCTAATGACAACTGACAGGTTTGGAGGTAACCATGGAGAAGAAAATAATAAACGGAGATGTCATAACGGAGTCTCCTAAGAAAGGAACGTCGCCTAAAAACGGGTGTTCGGGGGACGAGGAATAGATAGATAGATTATGCTTTATTGTACACCAAGAAAATTAACAACACAGGACATCACAATACACAAAGAAGAGTACAAATGGCGGTCTTATCGCCATAGGAATGTTACTGTTTCCGCCCTGACACGCCTTCTTTGGAACCCTCCCATTTTTTGTGATACCAACAATGTTCGGTGGATATGTGTCTAATAACTCGAACGCCTCGTTACTGATTGTACGTAGTTGACCTAGAAGAAGGCACCGGACCTACCAGTCTTATGGCATCTCTGCTCATCCTTCCTCTGTGATAAACATATCCCTTGTCTAATGACATCTGACAGGTCGGGAGGTGGCTGACACTATCATACGTCATCAACAGTGTAGGTATGTAATAAGATATGAAATGGATAACATTGATGATATTTTTCTTGCTTTTCTGCCAAATAGTTTTGATGTGGGAATTTTTTCACCTGTGTGTGACTAATTATGTAATGGGATATGCTTTAGTATATTTGTTTGGGTGTATTTTGAATTGGTTTTGGTCCTTTGATAAGCAATAAGAAATGTTTCTATGCTTTTGAAAATAGTTATTTAACATTATTTATCTGTAATGGGTAAGGTCTAAAAATTAAATATAAACTAGCGTATATAAATTCAAATGTTTAAAAGATAATTTTGCCAAAACCTAGCCCACAATATTAGTTCTGAAACTTAGCAACTAAACTTTTTACGGCCTATAAATCAACCGCGGCGTATTTTCCGCACAGATGCTGTTAACCAAAAAAATGACGTAAAAACATTTACCTACAATAAGACCATACTGCAGACTAAACAGTCGGCTGATAGTTACCCGATGGCTGGCAACTTTTTTTAAAGAAAGTCTTAAATCCAATCAAAGTTTTCAGTCGGTCTGATACCGGCTAAATACCTGATATTTGCAATGTGCGCACTACCATTCATCTTCATACTGATTCATGAGCCCAAACAAACTATCGGCCGACTGAAAGTTTGCAGTGTGTCTCTAATATAGACATTATTAGTCATGTTAGGGCTAATTATAGTTAATTAATAGTGTCGTGAGAGGCGCCGTGACCAGTTCAAAGTGTTTTTATTTACAGTTTGTTTTAGATTAAAGGAAATTCACGTCATCGCTACAAACAGCAATTAGTAGATTTGTAATTTTGAGTAGTTGGCGCCGTTGGAGAGGAAAATAATATAAGAAAACATAGAATTACGCCTATTTTTTACAAGGGAGAAAAGAGAAAAATATTCAATAGTAGATAACTATTGAATATTTTTCTCTATATTCAATAGTTATCTACTATTGAATATTTTTCTCAGTTAATAAATGAAAATTATTTAATTTATAATAGGTATAAACAACAACATAGGATATTTTATTTATTATACAATAAACGATGCAGTAAAAATAAGGTAAAAAAGGCTTGAAGGTTTTCGGTTGGATTTAATAAATATTGTTAAATATTTCTCCTACCCACACATTCGAAACAAGAGGAAGGGTATAAAAGGCGTCGCGCATGTGGGACTTGGGTCATTCGTTGCTTAGCTTTCGGATGCAGCGGACGTTTCGCTGTATCGTTTTGTATCGATTTACGTACTTTAGCAGTAGTTTAAGAGTAGTTGGTGTAATTGTTGCTTTTCTTTATTCAAATTAAATCGTTTGTAAGAGATTAAAACTGGTGTTGTGTGCTACTAGTTCTTTCTTTAATTAATACCGCTTCTGATCCATGAGAATATTTTATTTTCTTTCAAAATAAAGTGATCGGCACAACCAATCAAAGTTATAGCAATTAACACACATAACACAAAAAATTATCTTTTCCCCAATCTCATCAGCAATTATTCTTCACAAATAAATAACCAACGACAATTTCCCCAACACGAATATGATAACTGTTGACACATATACGAGATACATTTTATATCGTACAAATGTTATATCGACTGAGAAAAAATATTTTCAGCCAACATATGCCTTACCGTGCCAAAATTCCCTGGCACGCTATTGGCAGAATTATATCGTGTACGTGGGTTATATGTTGAGCATTTTAGAGTCATGTCAACCGATTTAGGGTTAAGATTATGATAGGAGATAATTCTATTAACATCATCATAATTAAAGATATGAGATTGTGACAGTATATAGTTCTATCATCGTCATCATAATTAATCACAGATATGATAAGCAAAGTGAAGTCGTGTTCTAAGAAAAATATTATTCGCACCGCTATGTAAAAATGCTTATGATATGCTTCAAAATCATTTTTATCAAGTTTCCCTGAAAGTTTCTCTAACATAACAATATCTCTTTTAATTAGAATTCAGTTATTATTTATAGCTAGTAATTGACTTGTTGGTGAGTAACCTTTCTCAAGACATGGTTCACTATCTGTTTCTTGCACTCCTTGCGTTCCTAGGGTACTACTTCCCGTACCTGGATAAAAAGTACCCTATGTCCTTTTTCAGGCTCTAAACCAACTGTAATTTTAAATCAGTTTACATCGGGTATAGATGTCATAGATTTTGTTCGACTTCATAATGAACAGATTATATAGCATTGTCAAAGATTGCGGACGCGACACTCGGCGCAGGCGCCGAACATATTGGGTGATTTGCCAAACGTTATTATTTAATAATCAATAATAGAAGCCAACGTAACTTCTCTATATCGGTCTATTTATAGTTATTATACGTATTGGCGTAATGGCTAGTAAGGTAAGTATAGATTTAAAGTAGACAACACAATTGGAGGGATTTCAACACCAGTTTTTGAGCTAGTTGTTTTTGTGCGGGGTTTGATTCCCATATAGCAATAACTGTACAAAAATATATTGTTATATCTGACCTTTATTAAGAAAGAAACTGAAAATGATCATTGTTTTTTAAGATCTCTTGATTTTCAATAGTACATCTTTATTGCAAGATACCGCGATAATGATACAGATCGCAGCCTCTTCGTAGCAGTGTAGGCTTCGTCGTAGCGCGTAGCAATGGCTCGTAGCTCGTAGCAACCGTAGACAAGTCCATACAAGGAAACAAATAACGATCCTTAATGCGAGTATGAATAGGTATTATTCCCCTAATCAAAAAACTATGTCACGTTGAAGCAGACGCCTTGCCCTTGCATAATAGTGTTTTATTCATGTCTTCAGACCGGCTAAGTAATTTGACACATATACAATTAGATAGATAGACAGATAGATAATACTTTATTGTAATAACTAACCTATGTGAATGGATATATCTACGGTTTAAGCGTAAAGACCAAATCAACTAAAACGAATACACTGACGTACACTCTGTTTTACATACATAGCATGAAGTACAATTAAAACAATGGGCTAGACAGTGTGACTCACACTCTTGAATGACTCCTTGATATTTATTGATGTACAGACAGACATACGTGACACGAGTAAGTACTTGTATTCTAATAGCTAAATATTTTATAATGACTCACACTATAGAAATAGATCTAGCGATTCATAGTAAAACATGTTAAATATTGTAAACAAATATTTTGTACAAAAAATATGGTAAAGCCTTTCTTGGGTACACAATATGTTTTTTTTTAGTTTTATTTACTACAAAAGTATTTCCTGAGCTATTTACAATTTAATAAAAAAAAACATAAAAGATGTATTTGCACTAAAATTAAAAAGCGTCGTTATTTTAGTTCTCTAAAATAGTTCAAAGAAACAAAAACTAATTTAAAATAAACATTCAAGCAGATATTTTTACCAGCCTTAGTAATTAATATCATGTTTCTAATAAACTTATTCCAACTGACTCACTAGTCGATCTAAACATTTAACTATAAGATATTACTCATACAAACAGTTACAATATAATACCGCCGACAGCCATATGAAACGCTTCAATGACTAATAAGTTAATATCGCGATTTATATAACCACGAATATAAGGGTGCATCTACACGGTGCAAGTAGCTTGCGCATGTTGAGGCACATGCGCAGGTTACATGCATTTTAAAAACGTGCGCGTCCAGCGACTCGCGCATGTACTCTCGTTAGTCTATTTGGTCGCAAGCGCGACTGCTGTGCACCAGGTCTCGGGTTCGATTGTCGGGTTGGGCCGAAATCGCTTTGTGGGTTTTAGAAACTGCCAGTAGTCTGGAAGTTGGTGATTGATACTCCCGTGCATCGGAGAGCACGTTATTGTCGGTCCTGCGCCTGATCTCTCTCCAGTCGTGTCGGATTTCCGTCCCATTGGGCTATGAGAGTAAAAGAATTATGAGTGTACCTGTGTCTGCGCAAATGCTTGTGCATTATAATATGTCCTGCGCAGCTGGCTGATCTCCTTATGAGAACAGCCGCTGTTGACGAAATCGGCCCTGGACGCCATTAAAGCAAAATACCCACCCGCGTGCTCATGTCACTTGCGCATAATAACTTGCTCCAGGCTACACGCACCGTGTAGACGCACCCTAAGGCGTGGGTCCCACCGTCAGCGGTAGACGGAGCGGAGGCGTTTTGTTGACGTCAAGTGACGTCATAATGTCTTTGGGGAAGAATTATGTGTCATGGGTTTGGTATTTTAATAGTAGTGTTTAGTAGAGTGGGTAAACACACGTGTCAGGCTATTTAAATGTTGTGCATGTTTTTTCAATGTAAGGCGTAATGTTTGCTTTTTGATTGGATGCAAGAAACACCTAAGAATAAAAAAAAAACTATGTATTTTATTTTAACCATATTTAAAACAAAACACATAATATATGCTTAATGTATACAGGCGAAATCACAATAAAGTTAATGTATAGTGGGTAACAATGGCGTTTTTCAAAATCCAAAATTAATATTTTAATAATGTATGTATTGTTAAATACATAGGTAATTATTACTAACAGTTACATAAGTTTTAGCTAGTTAACAAAATATTTACAAAATAGAAAACGTGAAATACCGAGAGTCTAACCGCTTACAACGTAGCCTTACCTCACGATGCGCCCGAGTTGAATTCTATTCATGACGTAACTAAACCATAACAGAATCAAATATATCTATCTAATAAACTCTATTCGCTGCGGAAGTTTACAATATATCGGGGAATACACGAATGTTTTTTTATTATAACTTTTTCAAAGTATATTTTTAGTCTGTATCAATTTGTAACATGAAAAATTGGTAGCCTTGTCCTCCTACCTATATTTCTTTATTAAAACAGCGAATAATGGAGATGTATCTGAAAATGTTTCCATTCAGAAATAGCAGTAGTAGACGATTTTCCTTGTTTTTGTAACAGTAAAATGTTTACGATGTAAAACGGAAAATTGTTACCGCACGGCTTTTACTGCTGATGATCGTCGGGATAACCTTTTTCCAACTATATGTTGAGGTCGGTTTTCAGTCAAACCAGATGCAGCTGAGTATTAGTGTTTAACATACAGTGACTGATATCTATTCTATAATTATAGAGAGGAAAAACATTGTTTTGTATCTTAAAGTCCTCCGAGACTAGTGAAGTGGTTTGAAGGTTTTATTTACAAATAACTTTTTACAATATCTATTTTTTATACTATCCTAGGATGAAATAGGCTATTTGTTATTAGAGTACGGTAAATTCTAGCTAGTTTTACAAAAAGTAACTTCAAGACCTATTGTTTGATGCCGAAACTTCTGTGGTCCTTATAGAATGATTGTTTGTAGCCACTAGCACTCTAGCAGCTCTGATCTTACTGATTGAAGGAACAATTACATTAAAATTAAAATAATTATCAATAACTAGCCGTTTCACCCGCGTCCCGAAGGAGCTATTGCCCGCACCGGGATAAAATATAGCCTATGTTACTCGCAGATAATATAACTTTCTAATGGTGAAAGAATATTTAAAATCGGTCTAGTAGTTTTTGAGTTTATCCATTACAACCAAACAAACAAACAAAGTTTTCCTCTTTATAATATTATTATTATATTATTAGATATTTGATAAGTTGGGAGGAGGGTAGGACGATAAGTTGCTATATAAGCAGCCGAGTACCGGTGCCTCCCCCATTCGTTCATCGTCCGCCGTGCGTGTAAGACGTATTTTGAGGTTATTTACCTATAGAAAGATTGTTATTTTGTTAAAAGTTAGTGCGTGATTCATATTTATTGTTGTAAATTGTGATTTATTTTAACAATTGGTTTAAGAAATTGTAATGTTAGTTTTTAGGTTATAAAGTTGTACTTTTTTTTATTAAATCCGCTTCTGATTGCTAAAAATATTATATTAAGTATGTCGGAGACGGTCACTAGTACGGACACTAAACGTGACGCAAGCGCGCCATCTGGTGGCGTTTCCGGTGAAACAACATTTTGGCGCGCTTGGCAGAGTCGTGGTGGTCAGCGTGGCGTCGACGGAGCTCAGTCTTCGTTGAGTCGTCGTGTTGCACACATCTCGAAACTGCCTTACGTCACGTCTAGTGTACCCAGTGTTATTGCCTAGTGTTGTAGTGCTGTTGTAGATCCATATTGTAAAGTGTGTAAAGTGTCTTTTGAAATTAAAGTGTAAAGGTTCTTCTAACCTAACAGACAGACATGTGTTGCTGGGGAGTTTGTTCCGCCACTTCTTCTCTCCAGCCAAAACACATAGGAAGTGGCGAAGGGTGGGCGTTTTGGGGGCTGTCTTTTGTTCTGACTAATTTGAATAAACGTTTTTGAGTTGAGAGTTCTTTTGAGTTATTTCTTTGTGCTCTTTGTGATTACCCTAGCTGGTGTCGGACAATAGTGCCATTCTGATGTTTCGTCGCCCAATCCGACAAGTATATATTTATAATCCAGAATTATCCAGAAGTTTCCACAACATACACCATACATTCACATCTACAATTGCAGTGCACTCTCTGACGCTCGTGACGTCATGCGACGTAACGCCTGCATCATTAGCTCTCAATTAATTGAGTCAGTTAACACCTGACCGGGAGAGGAGCCAACAAGTCTTGTTTAACGGTGGTATTACACTTATCAAATATCATCGTACAATATAGCTTTTACCACTTTTACTACATTGATTTAACACTATTTTCCGTCTTCCGTTTCAACCCACATCCCGTGGGAACTACAAAAATACTTAAAAGCTGGTGTCCTTCTCTAGGCTAACTATGTCTCTGCCTCCTCTCTATCAGTTCAGCCGGTTTATTATAATTGATAATGGGATACGCAGGCAGAGCTGCTTAAATTTATAGGATTTAGTATTTGTGATTGTCTAAATGACTACAAATAGCTGCATAATAGCCATGTTATTCCGTAGCCTATGTCAGATGCGAGACACGATTGATATTCTATTATCTTCTATCTGCCAGCATACGGTTACTCTTTCTTTATCTCCAGAACATTTGATGAAGTTTTGGAGTGTTGACCTGTAAATCAGAGTAAGATATTCAATAAGTGTAATCCCACCCTTAGTTCGGAGTAAGGATGTTGGCTCACCGCTGTGGTCTGCTCATTGTCGTGGTAATGAGGGAGTCAGCCAGGGTGAGGGTATGACGCCAATGCTTCTCAAGTGTTTTTGTTTACAGTACGTGTGTAGTTGGCCTTTGATCGGACGCGATTGCATCGTTTTGATTCCGGGATCGCCCGTTGGGATTTCCAGTGTGTATCACTTTGCTGCGAAGAAATCAATCATCTATGCTAATGTGAATAGAGTCTACATTGTTTTTTGTTTGCACTGTAGGTACCCTAAAGGCTCCGACACTACTAAACCGGTTTAGGAATTGTTACACGGTTAGGTAGCTACAACATGCTCGAGTAAGTACATAGATAACGTACCAATAATTGTGATTATCAAAAGGATTTAAGAAAATTCTGTCACCAGAACACGAGAATTTATTTCATCTATCTTATGTCACCCCACTTCTTACTAGCCAATGACGTCATAATAACGAAATATAACAAATAATATGATTTCTGACATCGGATTGCGAACGTCGACATCCGATGACATCTCTATTATATTTTATTACCAACCATTCTATCTTGACCTGCGGGAAAATCCCGAACTAAGTATTGCTAAGGGAATGTTGACAGTTGTCTTTGCAAGTGGCGCCGCGAAGAGAGACCAAGTCATACTGGTTATGATGAAGAAGATTGCACAAGTATTTAGTGAATGGTCAAGTGTGGGATGTTTTATGGTAGGGTTGAACACCTGTTTACTGTGACATAATTATAGTATATTGTAATGCACGTGATGTGGCTATTGTTGGAGATGTCAGTGCCTGATAATATCTGGGTGATGTCAACGAATAATCAAGGCGCAATGTTATTAATAATTAACTGTGCAATTCAATTAAAATAATATCAAAAAATAACTCTACGTTTAATGATTGATTGTTCAGTTTTATACCTTAATACATAATGTCGCGCATACGCAAAAAAAAAAATCGGTCTAACAGCCAGGCTATCCTTAGTTTTTCCTTCTCTTAATTAAAATAATTCCATAGCTTTGTAACAAAAATTGTCTTTGAATATTATGAAACAATATCTGTGAAAGAGTGCACTACTAAATTCAGTTTGTATTTCTACTATCAACGTCAAAGACTAACATTTTAAATGTTACCTACGCTTTGTTTTTCACCAGTTTTTCTCCTATCCCAATTTTATTTCAGCCAACATCTATTAGTTGATAGACAAACGGTTTTGGAACAATCTGAACATGATTTTCTGTCATAACTATCAAGAAATAGGTACAATACTACATCATATGATTCTCGTACCATGTTCCCACCCACTGTAATCTTCATTGATTATAAACTTTCCATTGAAAAATAGATTCTGATGAAAGAAAATCGTTTTGGAAATACGTGTAGGTATTGTAGCTTTAAATAGTTTGGTTTAAATAAATGTTACGCTATTTGTTCATATTTGTCTAGCTATATCAAATGTTTTTTTTTGTAACTATGTAGGCACATGATTATCCAAAATAAATGTGTCCTATTACAAATAAATTATTAATTAATGTTATGAGGACCATGCATGATATTTTCCGTATTGTTAACCTTACTTATGTTTTTGACAAAAATAGCTAAATCTGATCAGCATAAATATATTATCCATTTAAGTATTCAAAGTTAACTATCACTTTAATAAAGCACTTTATACACGACACAAAATCATCGCATATGTTTTACAAGAAACAAACAAATATACTAACTTTAGTATCAACTAATTGTCTAGTCAAAAGAAAAATCGGGATCTATAAATCAATAGGGCCGGAACTAACATTTTGACCAAGATGAATGGCTTTTTCATAGAACAGATAGTTTCTTTTGCTTTCCTAATAGTCTCGATGATGGAGAGAACTATTTATACATTTCTTCTAACTGCGAATCAGTTCGTGAGGTGATTTTTTGATCAGTATTTGATTGTGCAATGTCTTGATAGTGGTGCTTAGTCATCGTTGGAAGAAAATCTGTGGGGGATGTTGAATAGTTCGGACAGTGTCACATTGGTCTTATCTTATTTCTTGGGTTATATGGTTACTTAGGAGATAGTAAAGGAATATTTTCGATTTTTTTTATACTAGCTTGAACTAGCGGTTTCACCCGCTTACTGAGAGAACCAGTTCCTGCATCCCGATGAAAAGTAGTCTATCTATTTTATTCTTATGTATGAGATATATTTCGGTAAAGTTACATCAATAGCCATCCAGTAGTTATAGCGTGAAAGAGGGACAAAAATGTATTCATAGGAACTATCGCGTCTATAGTCAGTAGGATTTATATTACTTCCCCTTTCGCGTTGGTCGTAATAACATTGATTAATTTTTTTCCGTATACACATGAAAGGGACCAAATACACGTGTATAATTTGTAGTTTTACCGACAAAAGGTCATATAAGTCATTTACCTATCAACAGAATACTACCATACGCAAACAGACTACTTTGAACTACAGTGCAAATTACAAAATTTGCAATAACATACTGTTAACAACATAGTTATACCCAAAACATCAAAAGACTGACAGTTGTCAAAAACCAGCAATCACCTTCCGCATTCCTTCAACGAAAATATAGGGATTTTTGTGTGTTGGTTTCAGACGCGGGCGCAGTGACATGCCAGCCACGAAGCGGCGCGCGCGCACCTCGCACGCAGCTAAACATTCCAGATTATCTAGTGCGTTTTTATATCTTGCATTCATATTGATTTTTACAATAATATTGTGATATTAAAAAAATATATTTATTGATTTTTTTCCAGTCAATGTGAATGCAATAGTGATGCAATGTACACAAGTGAAGTGATAGTGGAAAGTGCAATAAGTGTGTATAAGATGTAAAGTGAGCTTGGATGAAGTGTGACGCAGCAGCGTGAAGATACCCTGGGACAGCATGGTGTGACACCATGGGCATACAAGTGGAGAATTCTGTCAACTATAATAGTAACTCATGTAAGTTTAACAAGTAACTCACTATTTAATTGATATTATCACTTAACTTTAAGTGATACTTGAAAATTGAACGTGAAAACTGATGTTTATGTAGTCGGTGAACTAGGGGTTGAGTGTTTTTAAGGACCAATTTTCTTTTACAGTTAAAATGTTTTTATGTTTTGTATTGGTTATACCTACGTTTTTCATTCAACTTTTTCTGGTTGTGTTTAATGAAAGCCAGTCTTATAAGTTTGATGAACTTTGATATGGAAAGTATGACTTAAAGTTAAGTTGCTTTTGAATGAATTTTAAAAATAAGTTAATTTGAAGAGGCAAGGATGAATGTTTCAAAGGTCTTTTTAAAATACCTTTCACAAAAATGGATTCGTATATGTTCATTATTCATCTGCAGCAAATCTAACAGTCAATTAACTGGATTAAAATTTTGCTTTGACTCATGATTTTGCGTAGGATAGATAGGTAATTCAAAATAACTTAAAAAGCCATTGAAAAATAACTTTAAGTGACCACAACATACTTTATGTAGGTACTTTCATCATTATATGCTACACCGTAATATTAGTAGTAGTAGATGTAACGATAACTTTTATTTTAGATAACAACAGGTGTACTATAATTATTTCTCAAACTATATTTACAACGGAAGCGAGTAACTAGTTCATTTCAATTTATACACTTTTGCACATATTTTTATCATTGCTAGTTATTAAAATAATGAACAGTTTCCGTGGTTATTTGACCCCATAATCACAATAAAGTAATTACTAAGCATTATAAGCAATTAGCTTAATAAGCCTATTTTACAATTAAACTGGAAACCTCTTTCTTTCAATTTATATTAATTGAAAATGGACTAGAAGTGGTACAACCCTGTGTTTATGTTTAAATACTAAATCTAATAGCAACAGTAGCAATAGCCCAGATTAAAGAGCTTTGACTTTGACCTATGGTTTCGAAATCGGCCTGGCTTTAGACAGGTCGTAGATTCGATCGTTGCCTATCGCACTATTGACGCGAACTTACTACACAAGGGGTGAACAAGATGACTGAAATAGGCACCTATAGTACAGTACCTAGCTAAATTATTTATACAATTGATAAGTCTGATAATTGATAATTGATAGTCAGTAAGTCTGACACCGGTCTAACCAATGGGTTGCCCGGGTAACTGGGTTGAGGAGGTCAAATAGGGCAGTCGCTTCTAGTAAAGCACTGGTACTCAGCTACATCCAGTTAGACTGGAAGCCGACCCCAACATAATTGGGAAAAAGGCTCGGAAGAAGTCTGATAATTGTGTTAATGATTAAGGATATATTATTTATACATAACATAAGTACGTTAGTTATAGAGTAATCTGAGGATCATCCTAACCTAAATTGAAACATTAATTTCGCAAAACGACTATGTATATGTCATTTTGTCTGGAACAGTTTTATTAGTTTAGACCTAAAATACATTAAACGTTATGTTCTTTGATGTTCAGCCTAGTTAAACTTCTAATTAAATTATACAATCTCTTTTACGCAAGTAATCCTGTAGTGTACGTAACTGGCATTCTTTTAGTTATGTAGGCTCGTTCAAAACAAACTACAGTGCTTTCCGAAGTTGGCTTACTACCTACTAGTAATTTCATGATAGTCAGAAGGTTAGAACTACAGCAATTATTTTGTTCACTCTGAATTCAGCCATTTAATGATTGGTGTTTATAGTGGTTTGTTTCTAAATTTTGACTATTTCGCTGTCCTTACTAGCTTACCTTAGCTAACGTTTGAGCAGCAAAGATATGTAGCGATACACCTGTAAAACTGTTATCGATGCAAAATATACAGAAAAACATTCATCCTTGTCCTCTAAAATACGTAATTTCTATTCCGAGTAGCTTCAAATATTTTTATGTTATATTTAGTTTAAGTTCAGTGTCATTCACACGACTACACGAACGAATGCGACTATTACTCTCGATTCTAAAATATTGGCGCTCATTTTGAATATGGAATGTCGGTAGTACGGCGGCGCGCGCGCCTCTATTTTCGCTATAACGCTAACAAAACGTCAAAATACACAACTGTAATCCGTCGATGTATGACAGACAATACATTATACGCAATTTTGGAACTCACCTACAGTATACATGACCTCAATTTTTGGATCAACCTTGATGTCAAAACAGTGACGTTAATTGAAGTTAAAAATTATGATTAATTAAAAATAACTACGTTGGTCTACATTTTTGAAAGCTCTATTGACATGAATCATCACACATTCCCGGAGATAAAACTTACAAGAATGTCACTGATAAGATTGGAGCAGAAGTTTTATAAAAGCCAGGAAGAGATTAGGAATGGCTGACAAATCAACAAGAAATACTTTAATTAAATAACAGATTTACACGAAGAAAGATTTGCAACGTCAATTAAGCAAAAATGGACGGAATTAACAACATCAAAAGTAAAAATGGAATCGAAAGAGAATCAGATGGTTCACAAGATGAAAAAACAAAACAAAATCGAGCAAAAGAAACATGGAGTGACGCACATAAGTCGTGAAGAAAGTGACTAAGTTAAACAGAAATAACTTTAACTAATGAACAAGAAAAATTATGATATTTATGATTAGTTAACTGATGCAAGATTTAAGGATCCGGTCACCGTGATTTTGAAGTGTTTCCTGAATATAGTTGGTCTGGTACTCATTACTGACACGACGATCGATTGAAATCTTTGCTCTTGAGTAAATGCCAAAGACAAATCTGATACAGTTATAGATTTAACAACTTTGACACAAACGAGGAATATCCTACTTCATCCTGCTAATATAATACACTCGAAAGTTTGTGAGAATTATGTTAAAATTTTATACAAAAAATTCTACGTCAATTTTGGTAAAACTTGGCTTTCTTGTACATCGGAATAACATAAGATAATAGTGTACTTTTTTATCTAGATGCAGGAGGTAGCTCCCTAAGCTTGCTTCGCAAAGGGTCTATTCGTTGACCTCTAGATACCGGCTTCTAAAGCTATGTACTCAAAAGTATTCTCTTTTACTTTTAGTGTTTTTAGATGTCTGTTTTATTTTTGTATAACGTTGTTTATTGTATTCTCGCTAGACAATAGGAGACGAATTTATTCCGCACAATTTGTAGAAGTTCATTATACTTCATGAGGTCAGCTACCGCTTTTACCAAAGAATATTTCGTCTCCAACAAAATAATTGCGACTGTATCATTTATCTTTTTCGTTACCGAATACATTTCTCTCTTACTAAATATAGGATTCTGTTTCACACTCTTTGAGGCTTATTTCAGTTGATTATTTACTCCGCCGACTAAACAGTCGGTCGACAGTTGACCCAATGTTTAACATTTTTATTAAGAAAACCTTCATTGTAACCAATTTTTTCAGTCGGTCTGATACCGGCTAAATACCTTTGTAATGTGAGTACTAACATTCATCTTCATACTGCTTTACGAGCCCAAACAAACCGTTGGCCGACTAAAAGTTTGCAGTGTACAAGACCATATTGGAATTTGAAAAGAGGAATTTAACGTTTTCCTGTCTGTCCTTTTTGGTACAGTTCATTCGAGAGTGAGATTTTATTAAACGTCATTTGATATACGTTGTGTAGGGTATAATGAATGGTCTTTCATATCGTGTTTCTAATTTATCATTTGACTTTAGATATTTGCTTCATAAAGCCTTGGCAGTTATATTTATTAACTTGGATTTAAGCGTATGTATTTTCAGATTATTTTATAAAATCTTTACTCGCTTTCAAGAAAATCTTTTTGAGTCTTGTAGGGCTACGTGACATGTTTGCAGGAAACCGAATGCACTTATGAACTCCGAATTCATAAATTAAAGAGAGTAACAACGTCCTTTTCTAATATTATAAAGTCTATTTCCACTAGTTCATACTTATGCAAAGATTCTATACAATCTAAAACAACATCACTCCAAGAGAGTTTGTTTGAAAACATTCCTACTTCACTATTATGCTTTCTGATTTAATAGATTAAATAAAATGTTCATTGCCATCGGAGGCAGCTAGTAGCATAATTTGCTGAACACAAATATTGCTCCGTAGACCGAAACGTCGTGATTTATAGAGATTTCTGAGTAAAGCAGATATCGTCATCATCACTGGCCTATTTCTTGTTGATAATATCAACTTGTCGGTTTTCCTTTACTTGTTTTTCGCCTGTCGAGATTTTAAATGCAAGTTATGTGTCCCCTGGGAGTGTTAAATTTATTTAGTCCGTTTTGCAGTCCCTTGGGTGGTAAATTTTTTATTTACTCAGTTCAATTTATTAAGTGTTTTCGTTGTTTTTATTTTGAGGTTGTTATTCTGAAGTGTATACGTTGATAATTTGTTGCATTTCTCTTGTGCTAAATTCATTGGTTTTGTATCTTATTCCATGTAGATTTCTGGAATGCTGTATTTTTTCTTGACTTCTTAGATTTTATATTATTTAATTTTCCATAGATACGCATCTTATCATTGATAGCTATGACCCCAAAAACATAATTTAAGTATTCCCTATTGTTTTCCTACTCGATTGACGCAAATGGTTCCCCGAAGCGCAGCCAGGTATGTTGGCAGGCCACCATTGCCATTGTAGGCCATCACAATGCTATATCAATTATGGAATCGCAAAAATTAGAACGCGTGATACAATGTGCCCGCGCATGCCAAAACTTCATTATAAACCAATTGTTAATGGCTCGTTAACTCGTATAATGATCGATACTATGGTATGTACGAATTTGTAGTTTACTGCAACTTAAGAACTAAAATGACAAAATTATTTGCATTCAATTTTGTTATAGTAAGAATATGAATGTACGCCGTAGTGTATTTACTAAAATACATATTATTGCGTAAGATTTATTTGTAGTCCAATACATATAAATATCTACCAAGCTATTTAAAATATATTTTATTCTATTTGCAATCGATTGAAGTGCCGACATCTAGCGGACAGTGCGTGAACTAAGATCTGCATTATCCGATTCACTCCCGATTTTCACAGGGTGTAATTTGGCAAGCTTTCAATTTTCCTCGTTTACGCCGCGCTCACTAGATGGCGTTAGTAGTGTTCACGAAACGCTTCCAAATAATTTTGTTTATGTTATGTCGTCAGTTTATTTTTAAATCGGAGCGTTTTATAAGTGGCCTAGGAAGTTATGTATGCCGCGGCTTGCAGACTGGCTGCGGTGCAATACCGAGACGTTTTCACGCCACCGACACTTTACGCTAACATTTTATTGATTTTACTGAGGCTATAAAACTTTTTTCTCAATCTGTTTTGACTGAACTGTGGGAAAGTTTTGAAACGAGCTGGTAGGCGTGTAGTAGCGGAAAAGTCATTTAGTTGGCAGCCGGGGTGCTGCGACGAGGAAAGAATTTAGAATTGTAGGCCACTTATACTGAAGAATTTGTTTTATAGTGCAAGCTTAAGAATCTTCAATGAATTAGGTAATAATTGTGATGGAGACTCTTCAGCCAGACAGGCTGACGACCTGTTATATTTTGAACATGATTAGTCCAAAATTTTTCTAGAAAGATCTTTGCACTCAATGAAGAAAATGTTATCTTTTATAAAGATTTTCCACGTCATGATCAAAGGTGTATTGCATTGTTTTTCCTTTGCTAAGATAACTAGCTCTAATTTACGACTTTAAAAGCTTTCGAGGGGGTTTCTTCATTTATAAATTCTTGAACTATTTTAATATAATGAAGTAGGAGATAAATACATAGTGGTTTTTCTCTTTGAAGGCAAACTTTTGATGTTTTTTTAGATTTGAAGTCCGTCATAGCTCTTTCACTGTCCTTCATTGTACAAGGCTGTTTCAGATAAATCCAGGTCAGGGATGTACCAATGTAACTTATCTAAGTTATATGTTTTAAATGTAAGGTCAAAGGTGAAGGAAACCATCCTGAGGAAATCTAGACTTTAAAGACTACATAAACCATGATGATTAACGCCTTCCTTTTCTTTATGAGGGGAGGTCTGTGCCCTGCAGTGGGACAGTCAAAAGGCTGATGATGATTAAATTATTGGAAGAATTCCGACCCTCGGTTCAGATTTCTTCATAGCACATTCTTGGTTAATGTTCTGCAGCTGTGAACTTATGACTCATAATTATTCACAAATTAGCAATGGCAACCGTTTAATTACATTTTAAATTATAAAAATCTCCTTATGAGTTCAAGTGGGGAAGTTTGCCGATGCCTTTCTGGTCTTCTCATGTTGTGTAGAATCTTTATGATAACTTGTTGGAAGGAGTCATGAGTTATAGGATCAAAAAAAAAAATTATTTAAAAGGATTCCACTAAATATAAAGATGGTAACATAACACCAGAGCAGTTTCATAATTAAAGTGATTTGTATCATCAAGCCAACATCATCTTCACCAATTTTGGTACCCCTCATCGCAAAATCCTGGCACATGAAATATTTGCTAATTTGTGCGAATATCCCAATTGATTCGATGACCGCACCCAAATTAATTATAATTACCGGTCACTGCCTCGCTACCTTAATTAACAGCTGTGAGTTTGTCTGGCTCATTTTAGCGACATTTGCAAATTACTGTTGCTCATTCTATAATAAAAGCTTGACCTTCACTTACGAAAGTATTAGCGTTTACATTCAAATATTCATCTAGCAAATCTATTTTGTTTAATCTTGTAGTTTCAACATCGTTGGTAAATGATCGTCTGTTGTCTTTTTCTTATCAAAATTATTTTTCTTCTTGCATTATCTGCGTCTCTTTCACACGTCTTTTGGCTAAACGATTGTACCTAGATAGTTATTATTAAAACTTGGCATAAAAACTTATCATATTTATTTCGAAAATATGTTTGTAATGAAATATGCAAATAATTTACCTTGATGATTGAGTACCGTTGCCTACATTGCTGGGAGTGCAACTCCAAACTATTTGGATACGAGTGAGAAACGAAAACACTCACAGACCATTATAAAAACACGAACAGGTGGGTGTAGCTCAAAGGTGTTAGAAAATAAATAAAGAAAATACTGAAGCTTTTCCAGTTCAGTTTACTAAACGTTTGAACTGATCTTTTATAAAGAAACGAGGCCAAGTTAAGGCGGACGCAAGCGTGTTCATGATTTTGCAACAATTTGTTTGAAAGAAACTGACTTAAAGATATAAATTTACGGACCCTCCGGGACCCCTAGGAGTGCATCCATGAATGAAATGCATCGGAAGTATGAGCCATGACCATCGTCAATCACGGATGCTAGGGCATGTCAGCACATAGGTCAAGGCGCGCGGGGCGGGCGGCGGGGCGGCGTGGGCGGCCGCGGTTTGTTTACGGGCGGGCCGCAGTCCCGCGCCGAGCCGCCGCCAGCGCCGGTCCGCCGCTGCGCGAGCGCACCCTATCCAGTTCACGGCCGCTCTATAACCGGACGGCTATTTCGGCGCATAATATACCGCACCGTGCGGCGTAGTGTTCAGTTTCGCGCAGGCAGGTGCGCGGGCCGAGGTCGGCATGCCGCGCGGGCCCGCCTGACCCCATGTGACCGCGGCCATGGAGCGCCGCCGCCGCCCCGCCCGCCTCGAGCCCGCGCCCGACCCCATGGGCAAGGTGGCCCGTCGGCGCGACAAGCCGCGCGAGCGCTGGCTGCTCACGCGCAAGACATGGAAGTACATGTCCGATGCCGGCCGCCGGCTCATCCCGGACGGCGCGCAGAACCGGCCCGAGGACGTGCCGCGCCTCGAAGCCTACTTCCAGGAGGTCTGTGCCAAGGAGCCGCGCTTCCTGCTGTGGCGCAAGAGCTCGTACCCGGGCGCGCTGCCCCGCCCGCGCCGCAAGAAGCGCCCCCGCGGCGGCTCCGTGCGCGCGCGCTCGCCCGCCGACGACGCGCCCGCGCCGCCGCAGCGCCCCACCGACCTCTACATCGGGCACACCTCGGGCGGCCGCTTCGACATCGCCAAGCTCCGCCGTGACTTCTTCGCGGCGCCGGGCCCGGCCGCCTCCACCTCCAAGTTCAACGCGCCGGGTGCATCGTCAGCGCAGGCGCGTGGTGCCGCAGGGTTCGGGGATGTGAGCCGGACACTGCCAGAAGAAGAGGAGAGTTGCTTAGTTGATTTATTGCGCAAGTACCTGAAAGTAGAGGATGATTCCGGTCCGACGAGACACTCGGACACGGATGAGCTAGTTCGCTCTTTAAGGAAGTATCTTAAGCAGCAGTCAGAGCGGGTGCCCGCTGATGCTGATTCCAACCCCTCTCGGGAAAGAACCCTGCTGGAGAACCTCGGCAGGTACTATGTACGGTCTCCGAATAGGGATAATATAGTGCAGGACCTATTGACCGATAGGAATTTATTGAAAAGACTGTATCATGACCTCCGCAAAACCAAGCCCTACAGAGGCGCGAGGAGCGGAGGTAGTGGTGGTGCTAGTGGCTCCGGCGGGTATGGACCTAGTGGATTCATCAGTGCCCTTAACTCTAACTCTAGAAGTGTTCCGCGGAGTCGAACTGTTGGTGTTACGCGTTTTAAAGATGATGAGGACTCGTATAGAACACCGCCGATGTCCCCACCGCCACTTATCGAGGTGTTCCACGAGTCGCTGGAGGATAAGTTCGTGGACTGTGGGACGCAGACGCATGCTATTCCAGAGGAAGTGTTGCAGGAGTTGGAGCGCGCGTACCGGGAGAAGCTGGAGGCGCAGACGGCCCCGACCAGCCCGACGGGGCCCGCGCCCGAGCGGCCCAAGCCGGCGCGCCGCCGCTCCAGCGTGGACCACGACGACGTGTCGCAGTCTGTCAGCGACACCATCAAGCGGTACCTGAGGATGGCGCGCAAGAAGAGCGTGGACGCCGACAAGGCAGATCGCTTCAAGCGTATAAACTACGACAAGAACTTGCGGAACATCAAGCCTCGGATGCCGAGTGACGTTGACGATGATGGTCCGCACAAGGGTTGTCAGACCGACGAAGGGTGGATTTTGACGTACCGTGACTTGCAATTCGCGTCGGTAGCGTCGACGCCGACGTCGCCGCCGTCGCCGGCGTCGCCTTCGCAGTCGCATTCGTTCTTGTCGACGTTGCTTGGGAGAAGTGCCCCGACGGTTGCTCCTCCGGCAGGTGGCATGCAGAAGTCGCGGTCTTCGAGCAGCGTGGTGCAGAGCGTGAGCAAGCGGCTGTGGCGCACCCGGAGCCGGAGCTCGTCGCGCGTCGCCGCCACATGGACGCCTCAGGTCAGTCGCATTATAGTGCTGTGTGTCTTGAGCATGTTAGAACGATAAGCTTAGTGTCCAATTTTTGTATGTAAATGTGATGTAACTAAGCATGTTTGCACCCCGTCTTTTATTGCATTAGCCTGCAGACTGCATCAAACGCGCGTTTAAGTGTATACCGCGGTATATGTAGGATCTACGTATGTCTTTCTGTTATGCTTAATGTGCATGGTTTCGTTCTAAACTGTTCTGTGAATAAAAGCTTTATAAAAGGCCTTTTCATGTTGGGGCCCTGGAGATTTAAAAAGGTCTACGAAGAAACATGATTAGTTTTAGTCAGTAAGAGCCTGAGACTTCCTCACGCTGCTAACCCACAGCGGGAGGTGACAAGAGAAAAAAAGGCCTATTTATGTTCCATTCAGGCTAGGATTAGGTCGTGACTGAGTATGAGATTATATATCTACCTACATAGCGGCAGGTGCTTGATGAAGTATAGATTAGTTAATAGAACCCCGCTTATGAAAGGACCGGGTCTGATCCTTCAATGTCTGTATGTTTGTGCATCTGCATAATTTTGGCATTCTTCGGGGAATTCCCGCTGAACATTGTACTGAGAATTCGTGGCTATTGTACGTAATTGGTTTCGTGCAAATATTTAAGACAAGATTTTGCTTTCGTTCTAAGAATGTTTGGAGAAATGACTGAATGTTAATGCAATGTTGCTAATTACAATATTTGTGCATACTCATGCGTATTTTTCATCTGTGTAGAGATACATAACGTAGCTAATTAGTTTCTTAGGTAGTAGTCACTTAAAAACATGTTTTTGTAAAATGTCTAAGCGTGACGTTGTTGTAGTTTGTAAATAAACAACTCAGCCTTTATTGAAATTTTAAATAGATGTCTTCAGTTATTTCCTCCGCACAAACTAACGTATAATCATCAGCCAATCTTAAGACAGTCTGCTCACATATAGGACATCCCTTAATATTTTCCTTATCATAAGCAACGTGTTCAGTTTACATACAACTGTTTACTTTTGCTATTCAGCATTCGTCACTTAATTTCTTTGGATAATCATTGATTTGATGTTGCATGGCACAGGCCTCTTCTCACATAAAGAGGGAATGAGCGTTAACCACCACGTTTACTCATTGATATAACTTATTTCCCCTTCTTTTAATTAATATATTTTCTTACCACATACCACATGACTTGTTTTGGTCTGCTGAATATGTGGTGCATCATAAATTATATAGTAATTCACTCTGCACCCCGTAACGTTTGGTTTCAGCGAGACGCGTAGGCTTCAACGATCTCTTTGCGTTTGATTCGATAAATGCATTTTCACTTTTCCCGATTTTTGATACTTCTGATGAGATGGTGCTATTTTTATTCAATCTTTACTTATCTTCACTGATAATACTAAAAACGCGAAGAAATATGGTCTGTTATGCTTTTAAAGCAAAATGGTCTTAGATGAAATCTGTTCATATAAGTTTTTCTGACAATTGATCGGTAATTTTATCTATGGGCTTTTTATGTTATAAATCATCTTATCTTGGAGCACGTTTCTTAAACTTAATTTCTTCTCAAGTTTCGGCATGTCCTCTATGTTGCTTATTTATTTCTGCTATTGTGTGTTTTATTATGTGCCACTAATTTAATTGCAGAATTCTTTGTGATTCTTTTTGTTGCTTCTCTGTATCCAGTAACTGTATATGTATCGGTATCTTTGTAATTTATTCTGCTTATTTTAATTATGTTATTTATGCGTACATGCTATTTATTTTGGTGGTTGCTTTCATTGAATTCGCTCGTTTATATCGGGGTTACAAACCGATGAGAGGAGACGATGCACCTGTGCTGAAACGCCTGAAATTCAGATAACTCCTGTCATTCTAAATATACCCGAATATATTTACACATTCAGAAATAACCTTTTATATTTATCCCAATACATTTAGACTGAAAACCTTTTGCTTCACGCCTTTCGTTAATAAATATAGGCAAAGTCAAAGTCAAAGTCAAAGCTCTTTATTCTGTGAACATAGGTAGGTTACAAGGTGTTGGTATATAATGCTTAGTTTCACTATGCCCTGCTCGTAGAGCGTACAGATTTAATACTAGTTACTTAAAATTACCTAATACTATGTAGTTAAAATCTATATGGTTACTTACATTAATCTTTCTAATATGTTTAATTATCACTAACAAATCTTACTAAAACTATAATAAATCTAACAAAACTTATAATATCTCTACTAAACTTATAATAAATCATAACAATAAATTTAACTACCTAACTATCATCTAAATATTCTGAAATGGAATAAAGCCTTATCAATTAAAAATGTTTGTAATTTTTTCTTAAAATCATTTAAATCTAAAGTTTTCAAAATTTTTACAGGTAATTTATTATATATTCTGGTAGACATGCTAAAAAAACTTTTATCAAAAAGCGCGGTTTTATGCGGTAATGAACTAATTTTTAGCGCATTTCGCCTGGATTGCGGTTTTGCGAACATATTAATATTAGTCTTGACAAAAACAGCTACCTCATAAATATATAAGGGTCAAACACAAAAAGTGAACATTACAAAATATTTATAATAAAACTTCACTATTTTTTATAAAATGTTGTATTTATTTAAAGTTCCATATTAATATTCTTACAAAAATATCACTAGAGATCAGTCTTGGATATTTTAGGAAAAAAACACGTTTTTTGTTTTTTTATGTCCACAGAAGAGATTGTGTTGTCTGCAGAAGGGAACAAAATGTGCCTTATTATAATCATATTAATAAGGTCAAGTATAGAAAAATTAAACAAAAAAAACTTAAAATGGAGTTCTCCTCGATCCCTAAACAAAACATAATAAAAACGTATACCAATTCAGTACAAAAATTTTTTGACATTTGTCCACAGAACAGACAATCAGCTTCTGTAGACGTACTTACTAGAATGAAAACATATTTAACATCTCATCGCGAGCCGTTCGCGAGCTGCGCATTCGCCAGATGTGGACGTATCCTAATGTGTAGTAAAATATGATTCAATAATAGGCAAACATAATTAAGTATACAGAATCTTAAAAAATGTTCTCCTCATCAGAATCGTCCCACATGAAATTCGTCGGCCGTTTTCTCTGTGGTGAATCTTCAGAAGCTTCAGAGTCGTCTGAATAGATTCTTTTCTTCTGGGGTTTATGCATCTGGTTAAATATTTCGATAGAAAGATCTGGTGTCAGTCTATCGGAAAGTCCTGGTGAATTTGGCTCAGTCGAAGCGTCAGGTGTGGCTGGAGCCATTTCAAAATCACGCTCAGATAAGGAGCCTGATGATCCCGATCTTTCGAGGCAATCACGTGACAAATTGTACGAGGATGAATCAGGAGTGCCTATCGTTCTAGATGTGCCAGGCATTATTGAATCCCTAATATGGTTTATTTGGATTCGACCCATTTCATAATGTGGACATACTTGGTGAGGGGGACACACCAAACAACTTAATCGTCTCGCGTGGATAATTCCTGGGTTTTTGACACTCCATGTTAGCTGATGAATACCAAACGTTCCTTTAAATGGTCGTGTAGTGCTGCTGTCAATAATTTGTTGAATTTCAGGAACTAGGGATTCGTTGATTCGATAAACTTCAATCCCCTTACAATTGTTTTCTAAGCATAACATTAGCTCATCCAAACTTGCCACATCATGGCCTCTTGCGACGTGGTTATCACAAGTTCTTTTTATGCAACCACCCACTCCATCAGGTGCACCTTTGCCATGACCACGTTCGCTATAGTGCCAAATAATGGAATCTACGTTGAACTCTTTGCTTAGATACGTTGCAATCAAGTGAAACATAGATTTGTTCCGATATTGTGTAGATGGTCCGTCGCTCAAAATGTGCAAGTTTTTCAGATTTGGAGATAACTCTTTAACTCTATTTATTAATGCCTGTAAATGTACACAGATAAGAACGGGATCATGTCTAACATTTTCTGAGACAGTGCAGAAGGATGTACTTTCTGTATAATTATGTGGTGGTTCCGCTTCGGTAGAGTAGTAGACGGAAGTATGTAAGGATAATTGTATCTTCGAACCCCCAAAGTGAGCTGATTGTACTTCTTGACCGTATTTGCACTGATAATTTTCTGAAAAATCTATATGGAGAAGTCCGTCTATTGGCGTTAACTGTGATTTTATTTTTTGAATGGTCTTGAATTGATGGATTACATATGCAACATGTTTCATAAAAGTCGGTAAATTAGAGTTTAATACGTTCAAAAGCGCCTTCTTCGTGGTTTGTACTTTTTCTTTAATAGTTTTCTTACACTGTTTTACTTCACCCTTTATAACGACAGTTACAGGTTTTGTGATCCATCTTTCGTAAGTTATAGTATCGTTTTCAACAAAGTCATTACACTGAATAATTTTATTTTTGCAGTTAGGACAATTTCGTTCTAAGCAGATTACTGCCAAGGCGTTATTGCAACACAAGTCTTTCATTAAAGATGAAGCAGAAACATACGGAATTATTTTTGAATGATACAGTGCTCGAATTATATATTCATTATTTGTGTGTATGGCACATAGACAAGTGTTCCTAGCATCGACCTTAGGGAATAAAACCCAAAATGGACGATTTCTTCGGAATGTTTCATAGGAAATAGTCATTCCAGTTTTGTTCACAAATGCCTTATGCAAATTCAAAAGTGAGTCATTTAAAAAGCGAATTTGCTTCTTGATCTTCCTTCTTGTGATTGTGTCTTTTTTTCCAGACGTTAATCTGCTGTGTTCATCTTGCACTAAGAAGTCATGGATTGCTTTTCTTATCTCTTGAGTCTTAATCGTTTTTATTCTTTTTTTACCACCTCCTTTTTTCTTTTCCAGTTTATTACTTGCTCTTAACCACCTCATTCTATATTTAGCCATTTTAGATTCTAATTCAAGAACTCTTCTCTTTAAATTATTATTTTCTGCAACAAGTCGTCGTCTATTCCTTGTAGCCATCGCTCTGCCAACTTGTATACGCGAAAACGAAGGACTTGATGGAGGTGTGTTCTCTTGCACAAAATCACGTTCCCTTTTTTTAGCTTTTTCCTTGTCGCGTTTCTTTTTCGCTTTTTCTCTCCATATTTTTCTTATCTGCCTTTGTTCTCTTGGCGTGTAGTCTTTAATAGTCTTAAGTTGCCCGAGCTGTTTTTTAGCTTTGTATCTCTCCCTATCCTTCCTTCTTCTTTCTTCGAGAGCTGCCTCATCCATTTTGGCCCGCGCACGGCGTATACTAAGTTTTTTCTGCTCGCGTCTGCGTTCCTTTTTTTCTTCTTCGGAAAGCTTCCCTGATCGACTTGTTCGTGGCATAATAACTGGAGCAAAAAACAAGGACCATCATGCGCTAAGAGCAAGCAAGCAACACAATGCAGAGCAAAACACAAATTAAAGTGGAAGATAAAAGTGCAAAACCATCATTTATTTTGCTCACAAATACATTAGCATAAATGCTAAGCATAAAATAATAAATTATTTAACTTCGGTGTTAAAATCTTAAATAATATCAAACACAAAAAATGTATATTTTCAAAACCTTATTAAATGATCTTAAATTCATTATCAGATCTTGAGCAATTAACCCACAGACAGACCCCAGACATTATACACGTATAATATGAATTAAGATGAACCTCTCTTATCTATAAATCAGCTAAAAGTGATTAACACAATTGTTTTTTTTTCGAATGTAGGTAGTCAAAGTTCTTTATTATTCACTTCTGTTGACATACCTCCCTCCTGTAGACACTACGTCTACAGTAAAGATGTCTACAGGAGAGACACATTTTTATAAATCAAAGATGGCAGCCTCCCATTAGAGGTTAGAATTTAAGCAATGTAATATTTGCAAACCGCGCCCACATATGCACTTACAATCTATGTTTTTATATATTTGCAAAGGTTACTTACCCAGGTATCCTAGTCACAGGAAAGACACACTGATCTCGACTGAAAACTTGTGTATTTGAATAATATAAAGAGTTTCTCTTATCACACGCACTTTACGTTAAATAACAACCGAGCAAATGACAGAGAATGCAATGTTACCAACACAAGAGACAAAATAAAAACGATGCGTTCATCTTTAGCAAATTTAGGCTCATTTTATTTGTCTACAGAAGTAGACCCAAAATTTGTGAACAACATTTTTATAACGTTTAATTCAAAATTAAGTTTTATATATTTTTTTATTCGTTATGTTATGAATATTTGATAATATGACTGATGTAATAAATGAATTAAAAGTATCAAAAGTATCTGTATATATTTTTAATTATCACTTGAACTCAACTACCTGCCATCCGAACAGTCTACAGAAGGGGATCTTTTCAGATTCAAAAGCGAGAAAAATGAAATAAATTTCGGTTAAGCTGATTTTTTTTATGAACCAGAAAAAGTTTTCCAGACGAAATCATTATTAAAGCGATTTAATGTTGATATGATATTTAAATAACGGTTTTTAAGTTGTATGAACATTTTTTTTTCTCCTTTTGTGTTTGACCCATAAACAAGGAAAAGTCAATATTTTTAAATTTTGGAAATAAGGCTTACATGAGTCTGGTACATATATATTTGCTATAGCACGAACACATTTTTTTTGTGCTTTAAATACATAATCAGCATTAGTGGCATTACCCCAAAATATGACACCATATTTAAGAGTAGATGCCACATAAGCATGATATGCTGTTAGTACAACAGATGGATCCACTACCCTGGCTAATTTGAATAATGCATATGAATATTGGTTTAATTTTTTACAAACTGTATCGATGTGCGTCTGCCATTTCATGTCGTTATCAATCCAAATTCCCAGAAATTTGGTGCTGTTCACCTCTTCAATTTGTGTTTCTTTATATTCTATATTTAGGGAATGTTGCACTTCTTGTGGATACGTGACAATTTTAGTTTTTTTTTAAATTAATAAGTAAATTATTTTTTCTTAACCATTCTATTAATAATTTGAGGGTAGTGTTGATAGCGGCCTCTAACGACTTAAGTTCTTTTCCTGTGAAAATGACTGTACTGTCATCAGCAAAAAGAATCATTGGATGCTCTATTGATTTTGGGAAGTCATTAATATAGATAAGAAAAAGAAGCGGCCCTAATACGCTTCCTTGAGGTACACCAGAATGCACTTTCCTGTAATCTGAAGGGTAGTTTTCTACTGTTTTGCTAATAGGACATATGTTATCTATTTCTACTCTTTGATATCTGTCGGTTAAGTATGATTTTAACAGTTTGTGGACATTGCCTCTAACTCCATAGTCATATAGTTTGTCAAGGAGGGTTTGGTGATGGACATAATCGAAGGCTTTAGTCATGTCCACGTATAGCGTAGCAGTAGGAGTTCGATTGTCTATATTGCAATATAATGGTTTTAACAGATCATGAATAGCCATATTGATTGATTTGTTCCTTCTGAAACCTTTTTGCTCTTGTGTAAATAGATTATGTTTTTCGAAATACGTGTTGATTGCTTTATAAATAATTTTTTCTATAATTTTTGAAAATATTGGGAGTAAAGACACCGGTCTATAGCATGCGACGTTTTGTTTGTCATCTTTTTTAAAAAGTGGTTTGATGACAGATTTTTTAAGTTTACTAGGGAAAACGCCGTGTTCAACGCACAAGTTTATGATATGACAAAGAATAGGACTAATGATGTGCGCTACCGATTTTATTGCTGAGGTTGTAATGTTGTCATAACCAGAACTTTGGGTATTTTTTAGAGATTTAATAAGCAAAAATATATCGTGTGGAATTACAGGGGCCATGAATAAAGAGTGTGATGTATTGTGTCTGCTACTACTGTCAATTTTATCATTTTGTGTTGTTTCAGAAAAAGATTTTATTTTAGTGTTATCATCAACATTTACCGCATTAATAAAAAAGTTATTAAATTCGTTAGCAATGTTACTGGGGTCAGTTATTATTTGTTCATTTACTTTAATTTGTGTAATATATTCTTTAGGAAAATTAGCTTTATTTGCATTAATTATTCTCCACGTAGCCTTTGATTTATTGTCTGCGTTTAATATATAATAATTATTCTGGCACTTTTGAGTAAGTTTTATAATCTTTTTTAGGCGTGCACTGTAATTTTTAAGAATTTGCTTTTTACTTTCTGAAGGATTGGTTCGATAATCCCATAGTAGATTTCTCTTATTTTTGCAACATTTACCTATTCCTTTGGACAACCACCTTGTTGTCTTAACACATGTATTTTTTATTTTTATGACAGGAAAGCAAAGATCATAGAATAGTTTAAAATATTCAAAAAACTTGTCAAAGGCAAATTCTGGATCAATTGAATCAAATACCTCCTGAAACTTAAGACTTTGTAAACATTCCTTAAATTTTGATACGTTTTCCTCACTATAATCTCTTCTTGTTGTATACCAATATCTGAGCGTACAAGTTTTTTTGACGGGACACGTTAATATCTGAGCAGTGTGGTCTGACATACCAAGATCAATTACTTCGCATTTACTACCTCTTACATTATTAAATATATTATCTATACATGTTTTACTGCTTGGGCGAGTTATTTCACGTAAACCTATTTTCATATTAAAGCTATCAATTAAATGTTCAAATCTTAAAGAAATAGGGTTTCTCTTCAACAAGTCAATATTAAAATCACCACATAAAATAATTTTTTTAGATTTCCATTTTTGTACTAAATACATTATTGCATTAAGAGTGTTAAAAAATATGCCAATTTTTTCTTGGGTATACTTTGGTGTTCTATATATACAAATTATAATTAAATTATGTTCAGTCAGTTCTATAGCTGAACACTCTGTTTCATTACAAACACTTAGATTGCATATCTCTTGTAATACTTTATATTTATGAATCTTCTTTATAAGTATACAGGATCCACCATTCCTGTTTTCTCTGGCAAAATATGCACCTAAATTAAAGTTTGGTAAAGTTACATGCACATAGTCTAATTTGTTCATGTTGTGCTCTGTTAAGCAAATTACATCCACATTTTTTGCACATTTATCTAGTTCTTGTAGATTTACACATAATATGTCTGACTTGCTAAGGAATCCATTAATATTTTGATGCATTACTCGTATCTTAGTAGGCTAAGCCAGTCTGGTCATTTCGCAACGTATGCCAAGCAAGTTAAGAAACCCACCTGTCGTTTTTTCTGCTTCCCTAGTACTGAATCATGCGGTGCATTAGTTTTTTTTCTATTTATTTTTGAAATTTCGTTAGTCACTTGAGTTATTTTCGTCATCAATCAGTCATATTTTGGTAGCACTTATTTTTGTTGACGTTTAATCTAACACAGCTTGTGGTGATTTCTTTTAGACTATCTTTAAAATAATCACAAGAAACATTGACCTTCATAGTTCGTCAAACTAATGTAGTTGATTAAAATAACATTAAAATAATTGAAAAATTAATTTAATAAATTAATAGGATAGTTTTTGATTTTTATTGTAAATATGTATTGTAAATATCTGTGTAAATATTTTTCTTCACATATGTTTTTAATCGAATGAAGTGGATATTTTTTATTGAAAAAACACACGATTGGAGTTCGTGCGTCAGAGACTCAATGACACGCAGATAAACCTTGTAGAAAAGAAAAGATTTGGGAAACTTATATGTTTTTTATAAGAAAGCTAGTCTGGTCATAGAAACAAGCATTCATTAATGGTAATGTTGATTCTTTATTATACTTTGGCAAAGTTATTTTCTTAGATTTTATACCAATATAGCTGTTTTATGCAACAACAAGATATTTAAATAACATTTTTATTGTGTCAAATCAACATTGAAGTGTGAATTGTTATTCTTACAGTTCAGATAAAGGGTTCAAAATCAAAACAAAATATTGGATTTAAATACCAAATCTCTTCTTTTTCTTTGCCTGCTTTTACTACTACATACATATACATATCTTCTATAAACATATTTGCAACTGCACAAACTACCATTACTTCCAATATTTCATACCCAAAGCTTTCCAATTACATAAGATACTACAAAATACACACCACCTCACGCGGCTTCGCTCCTCATTTAAAACTGAACTATCAAAGAGTATCGTAGGCGTTTGTGAGACACAACACATATATTAGCAGTCTCTGACTCACTATATCGAGGTGACAGAACGACCGACGGATAAACTTCTCGTTTATCAACGTTATATAGAATAGTGTAAGCTTGTTTGTAAGAGGGAAATCGTTTTTATAGGTAGCATCTGTCTTGGTTTGTCAATAGATTTGTATTGGTGTGAGTGTGGCTGCTAGATGTATGCTTGCTTTCTGCTTTCTTTTGTTTTTTTTTTTTTAAGATTGCCTATAATTGTATTGTGTAACGAGTATGATATATGGAGATTTTTTTGAATGGTTGAATTGGTATAATAATCCTTTCCCTGTATGAAAGCTTAATTTTACCTACTAAGCTTTCGTCCATGAAATTGTTCTAACAATTTAGAAGTCTGCGTTCGAAATTGAGTTCCTTATTCGGTTCTATTTCACGTAGAAGAAAAATGAATAAAAAATAAATTTTACTTTTAAATAATACACGCACGTTGTTCAATTATTTTTCAAATCTTTACGTTAATTTATTTGAAAATATTATATATTTTTGGACCACAGAAACAGAACGTTACTACGAGTGAAATCAGTATTATAATTGTAACGTTCATAAGTCCACTTATATCACTTTAATATCAAAACACATATGTTATATATTTATAATCTAATTTATTCATATGTATAACCATTAATAATCTTGCTAACAATGTATTTATATTTTTATGTTTCCTAATTACAACCTTGAATATAAAGTGCGAAGTCAGTACTACTTTTATATCTATGACAAAATATATATTTTTCTCACTTTTTTGCCTTGAAAACGCGTGATATTTTCTTTAGATATTTATTCGCTTTTTCCTGTTGTTTATTCCGATTGTATTAGTAATTCGACAAGTGACCCATTTTGTGTTGTTTTCTTAACATATGTTGTTTTATATATTGTGTTTGCTTTGTGTCTTGTATTCGTTTTGATGACCTCTAACAAGGTAGTCTGAATACCATGGCATTATTCTTAGTGTAAAGTTCCGGTAAGTTTTCAGTGCTTCCGTCATGAAATTCTCTATTATTATGAAGCTGGTGTATTGTTTGTTTGTATACTCGCTAATCTCAGGAATATTGGAACAATTTGTTTTTTTTTAATTATTAACTTTTATCTGGGAAAATGGATGCCGGTAAAACCGCAGGTGGAAGCACTGTTTATCAATAATGCATTTATTGTTTTTTTGTGTGTACGTTGATTGTGGAAAGCTTCGGTACTAATGAGTATTTTTCGTGATAGCCTAATTAGTGTTGGAAAGTTTAATGAACTTATTTTCGTATGTACCGTAGTTTTTGAATGGCTTTCAATAAATCCGCTCATGTTACCTTACTTAATATAATTCCTAACTAGCCTCTGTTGTTACTTAGTAACTAATTTCTCTTTGATTTGTGCTAATTTATTAGTGATTGCTTTATAAGTTGCACTACTTCTAAAATCTTCATTGTTATCAAATTGCGTCACATAATAAATCGGTCATCTCCACACTTACGCGCATTTACAGTCTAAATGTCACATTTACAGCACTACTCATCGAGCTACACTTTAGTGGTTGTTTACACTTTTAAATCCGTTTTATTTATACTGTGACGAGAGCAGGAAGCTTATCGTGACCTTGACGACGATATGACTAACTTCTTTTGATATTTAACACTTTAATTACACTTCTACAATAGTGACAAAAGCTCGCGGCATTCAAATTTAATTTTATGCTTTTGTGTGTCATAATCTTGGTATATTTTATATTGTGGTCATAAGTCCATTTAACATATGTTTATTAGTGGTTTTTCGTTATTCATTGTTTATGTGCCATCATACCTACTGCTCCTTAGTGGTTTGTGCTTTTACTTCGTAGACAGTGTTTGATTTAGACTGCATTTATGATTTTTTGGATTTTTGTGTAACAATGTCACACAGTGTTTCTTCTGGTCTACTCGTTCTAGCAAACAGTAACAAATTTAATGAATACTTTTCTATAATTCTGCGCATGTGTTTGCAAGCTGTGCAAGTGTGCACTCCTGCCGACGTGTAGACATGCGCACATTTTTGGCGGAATCTCTCATTCTCTATCACATATCATTTTATTTTATTCAAAAGGAACTTTCACATAGGATACACATTACATGCATAATTATAAAAAGTTATTTAAAGATTTGTGCTCCTTGTGTATCATAATTATATCTCACCATGTATTCTATAACTTTATTACATCACTTGTGTATAGTACGATAACACCATGTATCCTATCAAACTATCACAATAGCTATGTGTGGTATGATGACACCATATATCCTATTACTCCATCACATAACCTGTCTGTCACCGTATATTCATCACACCATATATCCTATCATCCTTCGTGTTCACCTGTGTATGGTATGACATCACAACATATCCTATTACTCTATCACATCACGTGTGTATCACACCACATACTCGATCACAGTACATGTGTATGCTATAATTACACCATATAACCTATCACATTATCACATCACCTATACATATATGGTATGATAACGTCACACCGTATACTCCATTACTGTGTAACATCCTCTGCTTATGGTATGATGATATCACACCACACGTCTTATCACTCTATCACATCACCTGCGTATGTTATTATAACATCACACCGTATATCCTATCACACTATCACATTACTTGTGTATAGTATCATAACTTCACACCATCTATATGTGACAAGATTCTATGTGGAAAGTCACTCTGTCACAGCGCTTGTGTATGGTATGATGACATCACAACTTATATCCTATCACCCTACGCCATCCCCTGCGTATGGTATGATGACGTCACGCGTTATGTGCAGGGCAGCTGCTGCTGGGCAGACGGCAGTGGGCGATGCGTGCGCTTGACGGACACCTCGCTACTGACCCTCAGCGAGGTGGAGCGGAGAGCGCTGCAGCAGGCCGCGCTCGCGAGGCTGCAGCAGATCAACCTTGGTACTGCTATCAAGATACCCGAGGGTGAGTTGTATTTACCTATATGGCTTCAATATAGACACATGTAGGCGCTTTGTCGCAGAGTTTCCACGTCAGATTTCTCGGGCAATCATTAGCATGGTTGTCGTTTGATCAACTTTAGCTAGATGGCAATGGTAACCATTGATGATGATTGATGAATCTAAAACAAAAGAAAAACAATAATAAAAGAGGTGTACCTGGACAAGGTGTGAGTTCGTCTACATATTTTTCCTTTTTCGATTTGTGGTTTTAAAAACTTTTATATTACAAGATAGATCAAAAACTATACTCGCATATATTTTCTGTTTCCATTAATTAATGTTAAAAATAACGTGCCTAATAATATTTGCTTTTGCTACCAAGAAAACTGGAGTAGCCAACTTTCTTTCTTTTCCGACTTCAAACATTTATAAATATTCTATGTAGGTGGTTCCCCTATGTTTAGAGAATTATATCATCTTTATTTTAACAATATTTTACATAAAACACATCATAAAGAAACATTATGAAACTCTTTAGACGTCAACTAATATTCACGTGTCCTATTAAAATGATATTTATTAATTGGTCCATCTGCAAAACGTAATATATTTCAAGTTCAAAGGGCCGCTAGAAAGCGATTTCTCAGTAAATCCCTTTGCACGTGATAAAGAGCAGATAAATGGAAACTAGACGTGTTTAGAGGCTGAGAAAAAGCTTATAGTAATCTGTTAATAATATCATATAATGGCTTCTACATGAATCAATAATATCTTATAATGGCTTCTACATGAACCTGAATAAATAACTTTAAGTTTTAGATATTAGAGCTATCTATAACGTTTACAATACATCCATTAGCTGACTTTGTAAGGTTGAGAGATTTTTCTCCATAGACTCAAAGATACAATTGACAGAAAGATTCTGTCAATTTCTCCCTTCCCTCATTTGCCCCTGATTATACCTAGCAGTGCCGGATTGACGGTATAGTTAGAGTACTAATTGCTACGAACTCTGTGCTTACAGTGGCCCCGTGTTTAGGTTAGGTGGGGCCCCTAACTACTGACAGGTTTTCCGCTGCCATTATAATCTAGGAACAAGTTTATGTGGTCCCTTATAGAGCCTTTAACAGTAGTGTTACTTTACAAGGGTACCGTGAAAGTTTGCTACAGGCCGCACGTTTTCTAATCCGGCACTGATGTCTTTATCCTCAAGTGAATATGTAAAGTACACGTGTTTCTAAGCCTATATAATACATAGCTAGAGTTCGGTAACGTCTAACATTCCGGGATTCGAGTTAAGATGAACAGTTCCCGAGTGAGAGTAGACGGTGTTGAAACTTGGTCGCATGCCAGTGCGATTGTTTGTGATCGTCGTGTGTACGATAAGTGTTTATTGTAGGGTTTTAAGGATAAACACTACGTTTACTTATACTAGTAAAGAATGAAGAGAAAATGTTTTTTTCATTGATCTATTTTCACTTTTGGAAAGCCATATACTATCCCCGGGAAACATGGGCTATATTTTATCCGGGTACAAGAAGTGGTCCAGTACACGATGTCAAAGCCTCAAAATGATCAGCTATTGAGAAAATTTAAAAGCAAAACCCAGTCAAAAAATGACTAGCTGTTTTTGCCACGTTATTTTTCCTTGCGTATTTTAGCATTGTTTAATATGTTTAATCTCACGTCTTGAACTGCACTGTTCTTCATCAGCGACTTCTCAAAAAGGAGGAGGTTCGTCGGAATCCTTCCCATAGAACCTTATAATTTTGCATATTGCCAATATGTGCCTTAGATTTTGACCCCTCATTTACTTCTCCGTCCCCTCAGCTTTTGGTAAAAGCTACATCTACGTAGAATGCAATCTTCCCCCAAGAATCCCCCTTACTCCAGTCAACCCTGCATCTATGACGAGCTACCTGCGAGTACCGGAGTGCCACAGGTGACCCAGTCCGCGCTATTAATATCTGACACACACAAGACATGTGCTATTCTCAAAATGGCCGATTAACAAATACGTATAACGAGCAGGGAAGCTGCAGAAGTCTTAGAATTGTAATAATAGAATGTAGGGAAATGATACTCAGTAGCCTTCCCGCGGTTCCACGTGGAAAAGTATTTTATGTACCCGGAGAATAGATCACTTATTTGAAAGAGAAACAAAAGTGCAGAGAAACAAAAAACACTTTTTAATATAAGTAGATTGGGGTTTTCACAAAGAAAAGTTCCTTAGGAACCTGAAATTCAGCCTAGGCCTACTATAACAGATTTCAAAACCTTAGTGAATGAATATTTTTTTCACTAAATTGGAACTTTGCATACCTAAACCTTTTAGGAAAATTAATTAGGTACTGTAGTTTTGCAACAAGAAAACTGCCAAGAGAGTGTTTTGATTGTCATTTTTTATTATTATTTTACCAATAATAGAAACAGTTCTACTTCTTAAATTTCTCTCAATTTATTTTCACGTAACACCGACTGATACTTCTCCCCCTACCTTTACACTACAAATACGTTGTAGTCGCATGCGCACGCTTCGTTACGCAAACGTGACGCGCTGTGACGTCACGCCGAGACACTACAGGGTGATGACAAACGTGTGTAAGATTATATCGACATTAAATTGCTTTATTTATGTGACTTCTCTATTTTTTTTCCAAAATAACAATCGGGTTTGGTGATAGTTCAAATGGTTTTTAGAGTTTTCTTCTTTATATTAAAAGTTAGGTGTGAATAAATATATTTGAATATGTTGTGACGGGAAGCAGTCTTTAATATATTTTTAGTTTTATTTCTTTTTTAATAACGGATCGTCTTATTTTGTGGATATTTCATAAGCAGTCAGTTTAACCGTCTTACGTTACATATTTTGTCTACAGTATGATGTTTTTTTTTTGTTTTGTGTCTATGAGTAAAATAGACATAGTACCACTTAAATTCATCATTGAAGATCAACATTTTAATTTATCTGGTATACATAAATCTTACGACCTAGAGCGGTATTCCCTAATTGCAAAAACAACCAGTAAATCACGCACATTAAACTAAGGATACATATAATAGGATGTGACCTTGACCCGCCTACAGAAACATTTGGCACAACACCAAAGATGACAATTAAAATATTTTTCCTGGCCATTAAGAAAGCCCTTTATTATTTACTCACTAACTCATTGAGACTTGTGTCTGCCACTGTACTTGACAGGGCTGAATTTGGGACCGTGAGGTCTGGGGCAAATAAAATGTATTCATTAACAAACATTTTCTTCGGATTAATGGGCTCTTGAAAATCACTCCTAAAATTGACAGTAAAATACATATAGTACTGTCCCTTATTTTTTACTGTTATTAAATAGCATTTTACAGTAATTAACATAATAACAATTTACTTTCTCTTATATCTTGTACTGGGCCCATTTTTGGGAGCCCTATGGTCCCATCTACCCTGCCCTAAATCCGTCCCTGTTACTTGGCACCAAGAAATAACTCTTTGAACAAATCACATGATCCCTTTGTTATGTTAGATTATTTTTGATTAAGAATTCAAGTGTAGGTGTGGTATTATATCACTGTCCCGCGTTTTGTGCTAGTCGGTGTAAAGTTGTGTGGATGGTGACACTCTTTGTGGCATTCCTGAAGATTATGATACTTTTGTAAACACTAACGATTGTAGGTATCCTATTCATGTAATTAATCTTATAGGATTAAGCTAAGCAACCTGTTTGTTACAAATATAGCATACCTTCATGCATATTTAAGATATATTTTTTTTACTTTACTTGAACCCGCAAATCTGAGGGTTTGGTCTTATTTTCTTCCACTGTTAGAAAGCCATTTTATCATGGATGACTATATTGTCGGAATGGGCGTAGTGGTTGCAATTCTGATTTACTGTAACGTAAAATACTCTAGTGCGTCTATATACGCCGGCTTTTAGTTTCTAAGATTATTGTCATCTCAATAGCTACTGCTAATTATATTTATCTTACTACTAAACGTCCATATCATAATACTCTTTCAAATTAATGTAAAATGTGTTCCATACGACAGTTATTCACAAATATTATGATCATTCGAAGTGGTTTCGTACGCCCAAAATAATTGTGATTTTATTGTCCGTCCGTGCATCAGATAAATTATAGTAGATAATCGTAGCTGCTAAATTATTTGGCGTCTGCTCTTTCGTGTAGCATTTGGGTTTTCCGATGCTATTTCTGTCTGGTTTATATTTAGACTTGTTACCTGGACGCCTCATGTTGATGTCGTGTCCAAAATAGAGATTGTTTGCAACTGATAGCAATAATTATAAAAGTTGGTAATCTTACACTCACAAAAAGCAAGAAAAAAATATATCAAATCACTACTTATAAAATAAAGTCGCTTTTTCTGTCCTTGTGATCCTATGTCCCCATACGTCTCTTTGAACGCTTAGATTTTCAAAACTACGCGACGGATTTTGATGCGTTGAGTGATTAAAGAAAAAAGTTTAATGTATGATTACATCCATTAAATAGTGGGGAAATATTGTTATCCTGTGCGAAATCGGGCGGTTCGCTTGTATGTAAGGGTGTCGAATGTTTTGTGCAGTTGCTGTAAATTTTTAAGAGTAAATAGCGTTTTTTGTAAAGACTGACACAATTGTCAACTACAAGAAAAAGCGGTCACATTGGAGCAGGCAATATCAATCAAAAATATCCAACCTCATACTCGCTGTAGGCGCCAGAAACATTTACATCCAAAACCAATAAAACAGCTTTCAATCAAACTGAAAGGAATTCACAGCTCAATTCACATCAACATATCATTTTGTTAACATTTCAATGCACCATCAAGTCAGTGCATCATTCATCTGACTGTGGTTACATACTCGATAGATCTTCACTCATCTCTGTGTACATGTCTAGTAAATAAATATAAATAAGTTTAACTTGGATGTACTAATCCAATCAATACCGATATTTCGTATACAACAGTCTATAGTATCCAAACGTTTACATAAGTAAAATGACACTGAAGAACAGACAAGTATGAAACGCAACCGGGCTAAAAGTTACCTGTGCCTAAAGTGCCTTCTACCTCCATATAACAAAGATCCATTAGGTTCTTTGTTTCATCCTGAAAGCTTAACAATCAAACTCACTGTAAATCGTGCCCTAAAGCTCTTTTTAACGACAAAACATTTACGCAAACAAATACACCTTTCAATCACCAAAGGAATTCATCAAAACAAACTGTTTCACACAACATATCAATTTCCGAACGTTTTGCAAATCTGCATCATCCACCTGACTGTACATGCCCCTGCTCTCGTCACCGGCGCGTGAGCATACGTATTCCACTGTGCCACGGAGGAAGGAAAGAGCGGAGATGCCATAAGATAGGTAGGTCAGGCCCTGGTACATAAAAGTCCTACGAAGGAACACCATTGGTTTTTAGTTAGTAAACATCTGACACTACTCCTTCACAGCTGCTAACCCACAGGAGGGGTAATTTGATGAATTTTAAAATCGTAAAAAAAGGCGCCTTCTTGTAGGACGGGTAACGTACGGTAGGCGTAATTAGTTACTAGAACTAATGAGACATTTGGGTTCCTTTTCAAATCGAGACGAGTAAAATATTGGTCGTTATTAGTAATTTTGTTAAAAAAAGTTCGTGTTCTCAAGAAGACGTATGAGTGCTAGAATCGTTCCTCGTCCCCCAAACGCTCGCCTTTGGCGCGCTTCTTCCTAAGGAGATTTTGCGTTATGACATCTCCGCTAGTGATTTTGTTCTCCGTGTTCTCTACGTAGCAACTGCCAATCAGATCACCGGTATGTTTGCGCTATATTTAGACAAGAATCTATCGTATTATCTGCATGTCCGCGTTTAGGAATGCTCACGTGAACTGGAGTGGGTTGGATAAGGGCTGCGTGAATCAGAATTGTTGGGACATTTTGGACAGTGTTTTGAGGGTTAATATCATGGAGAACAAATTGATAGTTATTACACTTTTTCATAGGATAGTTACGCGGTTTGTTTGTAGAATATGCTCTGTCAAATCGATAAATGAGAAATTAGATGTAGTTTTTTTACTCTATGTATCACCGTTTTAACTTCTGTTCTACTACTAGCGACAACACGGTAAAAAATCTTCGAAATAACCGCTCAGAAAATCTGCCAGTATGAAGTATGAAAGCGCTAAACATGTGCTGTATTGTATAATATGTGCAGTACAAGTTTTGTTGCCATAGCAACGCGCTTGTCTTTCAGCCCGCAAAGAATGATAAGCCGTCAATAATCTATTTATACCGTCGCAGATGATGGCAGAAATAAATTATTATTTTAATATAGCCGACAGGAATATGCTATACGAATATGTAATAGGTACTATAGTTAAAGTAGACACGCCAATTATTATGAGTTGGTGTATTTAATACAAGCTTTTCTTGTGAATTCACCCATCCCCTGAAAATCTACTTTTCGTATATTTTTATAAAAGTCAATGCTCGTCCAATTTTTCATGTTCGATTGAGCCTTTTCAGGATTTTCATATTTCAGGGTAACTGGGTTGTGGGGTTCAGATAGGCTCAGATAGTCGCTCCGTGTAAAACACCGGTACCTACTCAGCTCCATCTGGTTAGATTGGAAGCCGACCCTAACATATTTGGGAAAAGGCTAGGCAAATTATGATCGTAATTTTTTTTTAAGACAGACACAATTTTGCTTTAAATTTTTATTCAGAAGCTCATCACTAATAAAACTGTCTCTTCGCACAATTTGGCATTATTTATATACTCATACATTATTTACTTATGTAACTGTTATATACTATTAGATCAAAGGTTTTAAATGGTCCGAAACGACTGGTAATAATTTAAACAATCATTTTTGAGTGGGTTTATTTTGTGAGTATATGGACCCCACGCAAAATTAGTTTTTTAGACCATTGTACAGTCAGGGACAAAAGTCCCTTAATACAATCATTATTTGACAATATTTTTACACTGAAATCATAATTGCAAAAGCTGTGTTCAAAGACTTTTGAAAGTCCTGTTTATTAAGATTTGTATTTGTGACTCTTACTTTTAATGAAATTTTGTTGCATATAAATGCATTATTATATTACAAAGTTTCCTAAGTTGTTCGCGTGCCCGAGTAAACTTTCAAATCAAATGAATAGCCGACAGTACTCCTATTGAACATACATTAATTTATTTGATTAGGTTTAAATTGACACTGGTACAAGACATCTGCTTTCTATCTGTCGTGAGTTATTGGCTGGTGACAGACAGATTAACGGCTTAACTAGACAGTCAAGATAACTTTATTATGGAGACAAAGTATTTAGTGGCAAGCAGTGAACCATAATCGATTTATTTCTTTTCAACACACAGATTTTGCTGTAGGGTCATACATAAATACCCTATATACATCATTTTCCTCTTTTAAATGAAAAATTCAGTATTTTATGAAAAACATTTGATACAGATTTCATATTTCCTAGAAAATACTACCGATTTCATATTTTCTAGTGATTATATAACAGTAATATTTACTAGTCATACTTTTAATTCCCATCACATTAGAGATTTTAAACTTTCTTTTTTCACGCCAAATTGTCACCTACCACCATAAATATTAGTAACATCAAACGTTTTCATAGAAGCTAATTAGTTTTGATGCCACTGTAGGTAGATAAACACCATTTTATATACAATGTTGTAAATAATTTCCACCACTATTAATTATCAGGCGTTACAAAAATAGTTCTGATTAATATCGGTTTTTGCGTATAATTTTAGGTGTTACATCATTAGTTTGGTACCTGGGCGTGTTTTGATATATGAATGGGTCAAAATGTCGACATGAGAATTTAATATTAAGTACAAATAAACTATTGCATACTCAAAAATTTGTGCAACTACTGTCACTGTTTTTCATTCGAGTCACGTGGTAATTTTTGTTACTTTGCACACCTAAAAATTGCGTATAGCCTTTCATGACAAGTGGGCTATCTAACACCGAAAGAATATTGAAAATCTAACAGGTTGTTTGACAGTTTTACAGACAAAGCCAATTTGCCAACATATTTTAGAGGTATGATAGGTTTCTAAAATGCTTATTTATTAGTTGTTTGCTTAGATTCCTTCAAAAAACTACTACTAATACTACTATTAAAAAAATAATATTTGACGAGAAAAAGATAAAAACTTTCTAATGTTACCGAGAAAAAGTCCATGGAAAACCTGCTTTCACGTTTTTTTCTATCATAAAAACAAACTAACAACTTCCATGGAAATATGTGTAATAATATCGCACCAGGCAGTCTGTCCCGTGACTACAAATTATTACTATTACACCTACGTAAAGAAAAAAACACCTTTCAGACAAAAAAAAATGGTTTTCCACGAACTAGCCCGATTCAAAGTAATGCATTTGCTTGCTTTAAATAGTTGACAGATTCTGTGAATTTTCATAATTTCAGTAGAAAATCCGAGGTATTTTTACTTGATAAAAAAAATTGTTTAATTATTTATATTTTGACAAAGCTTATGTTTTAAATGAATATTTGGCGCTAGTTTCCGCTGGTGATATCACCCACGTCCCGAGGGAATTTTTCCCGCACTTGGATAACAAAGTGGCCTTATTTCTTAGCTATATGCTATATTATTGTCATGTTTCGTCAAGATCCGTTTTGTAATTTTTGCTTGAAAGCGTAGCATACCAAACATTATAGATTTTCACATTTATAATACTTTAACTAGTTTAGCGTATTGTAAAATTTCACATATAATGCACTAATTTGTATTCAAATAAAATACCATACATATCGTATTACATAAACTATCTAGTGTTTTCAATATAAATATTTTATGAATGTTGTGAAGCCATTTTACATTAGAGTATAAGTTTTTATGTAGTGTTAGAATAGTAAACATTTAAATATTATTTACAAGGAAAGTTTTAGTGTCGTATTCGTTTTTGTTGTCAAATAAATCTTTATTAAGAGTACTAGAATGCGCGAGCGCCGGTAACACTTAGGGTTGGCAATTCCGTATTTTTTATATTAGTGTTTAACATTAAACAAATCTTTTGATTTTATGTGATTGAATTATAAATTAATGTCAAATTTACAGAAACGTTTTATAAGCTTGAGATATAGGTAGTGAAAGTTAGACTTGCTTATACACTACGTCATAATTTTTGTTGATAACTCTCATACAAACATGTGTTTTCTGTTTAAAAGTTAAAAAGACAGAGTATTTGTAATCTATCACATTGCTTAACCCATATATTTTCTCTTAATATTAACTCAATTATAGTTCCTATATTATATTCGAAAAAACCTCTTCTTTTTACACAAGTTCTGCGTCTAACCCTGCGCATGAGTCTAGCGTCGCGTCGGGCGCCATTGGTTCCGCTTATTTAGTTCCCTGCCCACCTTGACAGTTCATATGACACGCTTGTTCGCGGGATATGCTCGCGTTGTTAAAATACATAATAAATATGTTGTTTTGGTTGATGATGGAAAAATACTATTTTCATCCCACCATCTCGGAAAGAGTAGTTTTATCCTTTGATATCTGAGCGCAAAAGTCGTTTTTATCCTCTAGAGCGGCAAAGTGATTTGAATTTAGAACATCGTGTGCAATACTCCATTGGTGACAATCTTGATAAGACTTTTCAAACAAATACATATTAAACAAATGAAATACTGCTTAAAATAATTATTCAATTAATTAAGTAATTTTTATTATTGTTTTTACATATATCTTTAACCTCGTTTCATTTTTAAACTGAGTTTTCAAATAAATGAACTTTAATAGGTTGTTCTTTTTAATTTGATACTCATATGTGCGCGCCATTTTGTTTTTAAATTTCCTCGATGAGGTGGGATGAAAAGTTACGTGTTGCACTCGAGTGCAAAGATTTTTCACCTTGTGCTCTTTTGATTCCCTCGCTATCGCTCAGGATTCTAATTATTGAAACACTCGCTACGCTCGTGTTTTAATTTTAGAATCCTTCGCTTGCTCGGTCATCAAAATTGAGCCCGCGGTTAAAAAGCAACTTTGCACTCTTGTATAACAAATAACTATTAATTATAAAATGTTGACAGCCAGCAGTAAGATTTTTTTTATTAAATTCTTAATTGATTTCTGTCCGACTAAAAACGCACATGTTTGTTGACAAAATAAATTATTCTATCTAGTCTAAAGTTATTATAACCTAATCAATAAGCTAAGGACTACCCGCGCAAAGGAAAATTAATCCTGTTTTCCCTAAACAATAACAAAAACGTAGGTACAGTTACACGCCCTCCCCACTAGGGGGAGGAAAGAGGGGCCTGCCGTAAGGCGGGCAATCGCCGGTGGGGGACTGGATGCCATAGATTCCCAGACCCCCTCCACTCAGGCGAGGTCGGAGTGCCGCTGGGCCTTTTTAGTGGGTATACCGGGAACGTCGTTACCGGGGAGTCCCACATACCCCTCTCCCGTCCCCCGACGGGAAGGGCATGCGTAATAGCATTTTTTACCCAGCGACAACAAAAAAAAAAAAGGTACAGTTACACGAAAAATTTAAATAATTTGGCTTTAACCACGTAAACAGAATACTGAATAATTGAGAACCACGTGTTTACAGGTAGTCACATGACAACCCACACTAATGGGTTTTTATAAATAGCGGCAAGTATTCGCGGTATGCACCGAAATGCATTGTCTGACATCGCGAGTCGCCGGTGAATCAGATGCCTGGCGAAATGTACGAGTAATTTTAGCTGTAATGGCATCCAGGCTGATTTTCGGCCACGGTGGCTGTTCTCCAGACTAAGCATATTATAGGGCTTGACTGCCTCGTTGGTCTAGTGGTCGCAAGCGCGGCTGCTGTGGTTGAGGTCTCGGGTTCGATTCCTAGGTCCGGCCGAAATGGCTTTGTGGGCTTTTTGGGTTTAAACTTTCACAAAGCAGCCCGTAGTCTGGAAGTTGGTGATAGATTCTCACCCGTGCATCGGAGAGCACGTAAATGCGCCTGATCTCTTTTCGTTCGTTTTGGATTTTATAAGGAACTAGCTTCTGCCAGCGGTTTCACCCGCATTCCGTGGGAACCTCTGCACGAACCCGGATAATGTTGCCTATAGCCTTCCTCCATAAATGGGTTACCTAACACCGAAAGAATTGTTCAAATCGGACCAGTAGTTCCTGAGATTAGCGCGTTCAAACAAACAAACTCTTCAGCTTTATAATATTAGTATAGATCTACGGTCAATTTACCGTAGATTTTCACAGCAAAAACTGTACAAGAGGCCTAACACCACCTTTTAACTTCATTGAAACAAATATTCATAGTTTATAATTCCACTTTCCCGTTGTTTTGCACGTGTTAATTTAATGATGAGACTAGCGCGCGCCGCGGCGTTGTTTGTGTTGACACAGTGAATAGATTGCGACTTTTCCTGCATAAATTCTATAGTGAGAGGTTTATTTTTACTTTTGGCAGACGGCGTTGAATAGTTTTGCTTGTTACTGTTTTATTTTGTATACTACGCTTGTTCTTTTGGTGATATCGAGATTTTAACTGAGGGATTTTGTTATTTGATTACGAGCTTTACCCGCAGTTTCATAAATCCCTTTTCTACACACTTGCTTGTGCTTGATTAGCTATAAGTGAATGCGACGAATTTTCAGTGTATGTAGAAAAAGTAGCTGTAATATTTTTTTCGAAAACGCATTCAAAGTCAATTTCAAACTATATATTTATTTGCACATATTTGCAATACACTTACATACATTACAAAATGGTAATTAGTTCAGTATTCAGTCACAAAATAATGACATACAAATGTTAAAGATTACATTCCTTTATCATGACGATATAAGATTATTTCAAAAACTCATATTGTAGAAAATCTTTCTTCATTAATTACTATATCTACCTGATGGTTATTTGAAGGGATGTTTGTAAGATTCCCAATTGGTTAAGGGATGAACATAACATTGGGCATGCAAATATCCATAAAAATACTTGCTGGCCTATCTGTATACATTTTCAAATATATTTATCTATTAGAACATAGTTATTGGCATAGTGCGAGGGCTGTGACCTGCAGCTGTCAAAACAAGTGTCGGGTTCACGGGTTCGCATTACTTGTTTGTCTGAACTGGGGGGAATATTTTCTAAGAGTATTTTAAGAAGAATTTATTAGAAGAATTCGTGCATTACAATAGTTTTAGTCACAATAGTTGCAGTAGGAGTACTGAGGCATATTTTAGGTTTAGTTATTACTCATTTACATGTTAAAAACTTACTGGTTTGAGGCGTTTAGCGATAAGGGTGTATAAAGTAAAGAAAGCTAGTAGCCGGCGCCATATAAAGTAACCAGGCTGAAGTATCGTGAAGCAAGAAATGAAAATATAACACATGTCATATACACCTTTATATATACATAGTTAGTTACACCTATAAAGTTTCTATCGGTATTATAGCCCCAGGGTTCCTATTAGTGGAAACATAAAAGTTGGTGAGGCTGTCGCTCTCCTATTTTTTATATAGGTACAGAGTTCATCGTACAAATCTTTGAGATAAGTCCAAATACACAGACAGAGGGAGACAGAATAAGTCTAGACTCTATTGTCCGGTATTTCAATACGTTTTATCAATATTGACGTAAAACTAATCAGCTGATTAGCTATTATTAACTTTCTATTATTAATACAATGTGGGATTGTCAGCCAAAACATAAATATCTCGTTTAATAGCGTCGCAGAACAATTGGAACTATTGCAACTATTATATTTCATTTTAAATTATTGGGATTACGACAGAAGAAATTAGCTGTGAGAGATATAAATTATATTTTAATCTTTGTCGACTGCAGTCTTTGACGCAGCCACATACGTACTTTATATATTGCAATATTATATAGTAAAGATAACTAGCTATATTTACAAACTCTTATTTACACAAAAAACATAGGTACCTATATAACAAATAAAATCTATATATTTACAAAAGTTATTAAATATTTTCTTACTTCTTTAACCCACAAAAGGATTTCGGATTTTACAAACACAGACCAAACCAAGTAGACCAGAGACTAGACGTTGGCGGTGTTACACCCCGATGCTCAGGAAGGGCATGCAAACTTTGTTACAATTTCACGTCTGAAGTTGTCAGGAGGATATCAGAAAACTCCGACACTAAGGCTTATTAGGTGATTAAACCTGCAGCTCACTCACACAAGACTTTCATATAAATATTTAATGATAATGTTTGTTCATCAGAGAATGCGGTGGCGGCGACAAAGCCGAAGCGTCGCGCGTACCTGCTGAAGAGGAAGGCGCTCACCACCGGCTTCTTCGACCAGCGCGGCGCCAAGGACGCCGACAAGGATAAAGGTCAGTTCCATAATATTTAAGTTGTTGTGTTATAGGGATTTATCGCTAGAGTTACAGCGGCCCTGGTACACTGTGGGTTTTAGTCAGTAAGTGTCTGACACTCACGTTGCACCCACAGCGGGAGGGGTATTTTTGCTGACTATCATTTTTAGTAATTAGTGCACTCAGGGGTTAATAAATGCAGTCATCTAAATGATGCAGTTACTAAATTCAGTCAAATGAAATCGCATTTAGGAAGGTGAAATGGCTGACTGAATTTAGTAACTGCATCATTCTATTAGACGACTGAATTTAGTCAAGTGTAATAAGCCCTTAAACAGTGCCACACACAATGTTTAATTTATTCTACTAATAACTGTAGCAAACAGTAACAAATTGCATGCGAAAATTTCTATAATGTCCGTAAAATTGCAATATTTGGGCACGAACAGATGCTGGCGCGCCGTCACACATTCTTGTTCACGATCAATTTTCGTAGAATCTCAGCTCTACAATCTTCTTGTTCTCGTAGATTGACTTGTCCTTCACTAGTGTACGTTATGGGGGGTCCTCCCACATCCCATCTCGGTAGGCGGTCCCATTTGTTCGCGTAATTAAGACTGGCAATATAGAAAGTGACCGTTGTCTAAACACTATGTTTTTCACACAATACGTGGGAAGATATTCTCTACAATGGAATTTAACAACGTACAGACAGACATTTTTAAAAGTTGATAAAAAATATACCAAAAGAAAAATAGATATAGTTGACATAGTGACCATACTATTTTTGATGTAGTGTAATTGCTACGCGGCTACGTCATCTGAACTTGTGTGGCTACGGGCGTAGTCATTTTGTAGACACCTACGCCGTAGCGGTCTTAGTTAAGTTCATCATGTAGAACGACGCATAGTTTTGAGCCTTTTAAAACTGTTTTTTTTTTTATATAGTATTGTATAAGTAGATTGACTTGCCATAATGACACTAAATATTTTAGGCGAAATGAATGATATTATTTTTACAAATTAGTGTTCAATCAATTCTTTTTGACAAAAGTCTTTTCTGACCTAATTTAAATTATTTACGCTTGAGAATTAATTATTTGGACAAAAGCTAGGCTGTTAATGATAAATAATTGAAAAAAATTCTTATATTTTCATTTATTCATATTTTTTATTTAAACTTAAATGAACCAACAGAATGATGCAACATAAAGCCAGCTTTCCCCAACTTTCTCATCCATCAAAAATCTCACAGCTGCGATGTTTTTAATGATCACTCGTAAATATTACGAGATATATAGGTATTTCGTGTTAAAATCTTTTGCATCACGTGGTCGGTAAACAGTGATAAATCGTCGAGATGTGTTAATTGAGAAATCGTGTGAGGCCGTAAGGAACGCGGCTTAATTTTCGGCATCGGATCGACCTTTTGTCTCTAGGTGGGCTGATTACTTCTGAAACTCGATAAGTGTGCGTTACAATATACAAAAGATATATACTGAGCGACTCGACATGGTACAGCGATACCTTTCCGAGTTGATATGCTACAACCCTAATTATACGCCTTTGTTTTCCCGTGATATTTTAGACATTTGGAGCATTTTTTTGTCGAATACCTATGTAAAAGCACATGAGTTTGTGAAATTTCAATAAGCCAATTGACTTACCCGTTAGTCGACTATTTTAAATATATTATTTCAAAGAAGTACGTTGCTAACTTTCTTGTTGAAAAGGATAGCCAAAAATCGAAAATATATTTTTAGTTGCTAAAAATGCGAAATTAAAACAAAAACTTTTGGTTTTATATTGGTTACTAAACTCAGAGTTATTTTAATTGAGATGTAAACCAGTATCGTAAAACTCTAGTTTGATCTACATTTGATACAGTATCAAGATTAACGGCCTGTCAGTTAATAAGTAATTGAGATATAGTCAAATTCTTTTGTTGTGGACTTTTAGGAGATTACAGATAAATATATAAACGTCATCATCATCATCATCATCATCAGCCTATCGCAGTCCACTGCTGGACATAGGCCTCTCCAAGTGCACGCCACTGAGATCGATTTAACATATAAACGTATGTTGTATTAAAGAATTGTAAATTACTAGTTGTTATCCGCGATTTCCTAGGTAGGTACACCCCAAGATAACTGAATTCCACGTTAAGTAAAAAGTAGACCCTTTCACAAGGTCTAGGCTATTTGTACTAAATTAAATTTAAATTGGTTTAGTAGTAAAAAGAATAAGATTAAATTTACAGCATATTAACAGAAATGAAATGAAACTCACACCAATATGTAACAGTAGCAGAGAAACTCCATGCCTCAGTCGTAAATGTCAGAAATTGAATGTACTAATTCACTGGGTACACTATAAAGTCTTTATTTTATACCTGTAGGCTCTTTATGACTCCGGTTTTATGAAAAATGCGTAAGAAAAAAGTATTTCTAGTATTAACATTTCTATTGGGATTTTCATGTTAAGGGTCCGTTCAGATAGACCGGCTCGGAGAGCATCGGTGCGCATTTTTCTTTTCGCACAGACCGGAGTCGGCTCCGATCGGTTGCGTTGCGTGAGATGCAATCGGAACCAAACGTCTGCGTGACGGCTCCTCTTATTATTTCACACCAAGCGCCTTCGATCATTCTTAATGTCAAAACCCGTGCACATGCAAAAATAAACCTTAGTTACTACAAATACTAAGTACTCGATTTTCAACGTTAAAAATTTGGTCTCCTCTCCGAGCCGGTCTGTCTGAACGGACCCTGACTTACTGATATAAGACACTTCAACAGTTCTCGAATCCAAGATAACAATTGCATTTAAAGCTCAACGTTCAAAGCTAAATAAAGAAGATAAAAGTCCAAAAAAACTCCCAATCAAACACGTCTAGTATCCGACAAATTCGAGGAAACAGCTTGAAACGGCAGATCTTCAAATATTTACAATACCCACTGTACATTGTTTATCCAAAAAAGTTTATTGCGCGAACCAGTCAGAAACGTTTGGTAGCTAAAGCAAGGTATTTCTATGTTAGCGCGATTGTTCATGTTCTGTAATTAGTTTGGTTTGTTAAAAAATGGCGATTTTGAAAAATAGTTTGCTCTGAATCCAAATGGCAGGCTTTTTATTGTGTTAGTAGGTGTTTAAAAATTCTCAACTTTCGCAGCTTAAGATTCAACCTAGCATACTCTTTGAGCGATTTTTTCCTGTTTTTGAAGTTACCTTGTCGAATGCGTTTTAACCGCCCTTGATAACAAGTTAATTATAAATATATGAGAATTATTCATTTCATACTTCAGCTTATTTAATCCCCTATTACATAAAATAAAAAATAAATAGTCAGCTTCTAAACGCACTTAACACATAATGGTGTAATTAAATATAGTAAGAAGTATACAAATTACAGCAAACACTTGCAGATTTAGAAGATATTTCTAGCCTAGACTAATTGATGTATTAGGCTAGCGGAGTGGACCCTGTCTCTATTGTTTAGCTAAACTGTCAGGAGAAGAGCCAAATTAATTTATCTTGCAAATTATATAAAGTCGGATAGGATTCCGCAGTATGAAGAATGTTATTTGTATAGTACCTATAAGTTCAAGGTTATTAAAAATGGTGTTAAATATGATAAACTGTAATATAATTGATCAATCAAATAGTTTAAGCCATGTCTTACAATTAATTATTACTGACTGTAAAATAAAATTTCTAGATAAATATCTGGAGATTTTTTTGTTAAGTATATCCCATAACGTAACGTATTTAGCAAGATACTCTGTAGTATCTACTCTATTTATCGACCTCTCAAAAATCTTTTAAAATATGAAGTACGATATGACAATCAAAATCTTTCTGTAAGACCATCCACATTTTCATGACTGTGTACAAAACGAAGTCCTTTCCTATAACTAAAGATTGTAGATTTGTAAATCTCTAACCTACTTGATCTTTTTTAAACTTTAAATTAAATCCCACGGTACCCCAAACCCAGTAATTTAAATAGCATTTTAGCGAAAAAAGTTCCTTAAAACATGGCGTTTGCGGGGGCAGCAGTGAAATATTCCGTCTATCTGAACGCTTGCCAACGCGAGATGAGACTAACTCGCTATTATCAACACTTCGCTATCAGAATAATATCAAACCATCAAAAATTTAACACATATTTTTGGAATGGTACACGTGTTTTTTGAAAGGTTTGCTTGTTTGGGGATACCTTATAAGGATGGAGGTAGATATTGGTACAGAATAGGATGAGAAATCCATATGATTGTATTAGTATTTCCATTCGTTTTATCTGAATGCATCCTTATGTTTTAAAGTCACGTAGATGACTATATACCTTTTTTTTTCCGACGTTAAAAATCATCAAATGTCACTTCCTGCTGTGGGTTAGCAGCGGTGAGGGAGTGTCAGACTCTTACTGACTAAAAACCGTAGTGTTCCGTCATAGGCCTTTTATGTACCAGGGCCGCGGTATCTCTTTCGAACAACCAGCAGCCCATGACTATATATACCTTACATGACGAAGTAAGTCTGTTTAGTCTGTTTTGAAAAAATCTTAGTGTTAAATAGCCCATTTATCCAGGAAGTCTATAGGCAACTTTTTATCCGGGTGTACGAAGTTATTCCCACTGCACAGCAAGCGCAACAGAAAGCATGGAGATTAACTAATGCTCAATCATTCTCTGTGTGTGGAGGGGTCTGAGCGGGTGAGCCCAGCATTGTGACGATAAAAAAGAATACCATTATACACATGAAAAAAACTTCAGAAAAAAACCTAACAGTTACCAACAAAACAACATGATACCCAAACTAATTGCTATAGGTCACTGTTGTTATGTAAACAGCATTATTACCGAACTATAATATTTACATGTACTTCGCTAAAATAATCCCATGTTTTGTAATCCAGTTTCTTACTTTGTCGGCTTGTGTTCCAAGGCTGCACGCTTTACCTGTGTTTATAGTTTAACTACGTAACTGGGAGAATTTTTAAACGTATTTTCCTTATGTTTATACAACGGAGTAAGGAAAGAACGGAGATGCTTTAATGTAGGTAGGTCAGACGCCTTCTTCTAGGTCAAATTCAAGTGGGTATGACCGAAACGATCAGTTGAATAAATTGTCGAAGTGTTCGGGTTCTTTGGGACGTCTGTCAATAATTTTTGGTATAACAAAAAAAGGGTCGGGCCCAAAGAAGGCGTGTGAGCGAAGACAGTAATATTCGTCATCCCCGCACACCCGCATTTTGGCGCGCTACTTTCTTAAGTGATGTTCCGTTATGGCACCTCCGCTAGTCATTTTGTTCTCCATGGTTTGTGGGTATGTATGTATGTATGTGTATGTGTGTGTGTTGGTAGGTTACATCATGAGCTTTTTCTTGAGTAGCGAGATGGATTTGAGATGGGTTTAATAATGTTTATGGTGTTTTCTGAGGACTTTGAACTGTTGCTATGGAGTTTTTTGCAGTTTTAGTCGGTACTATGTTTGTCTTGTTTGAACTCATTTGAACTTTGAAAAGGATTTTGTAAGATTTTCTTGTGTAAAATTAGTCACATAACAGTACCTATGAGGTATAAAATTACTAGACAGTCGATTATAATATGCCTTTGCATGTTGACGTATGCACATTGGTATTACCAGCTAAATTACCTATGTCTGTATCATCTATAGATAGTAGTACATGTAAATAATAAATATTCCCCTTTTTGAACGATGCAGCTTATTAAATACCTATGCCATAATTCATTTCACTTCTCATAGTACAATATAATCATAATTCATTTATCCATCAAATATATAAAATTGTTATAATGACCTTGCTGCCATCCTCGTTGATAGGTCGGCCTCAATGTATAAAGGTGTAACAATACCGTCTTGTGAGACGTCTGGACAATGTTCCCATCTTTCAGATACGCCCCAATTTTTGTAAGCTGAAAAACTGAAAATCTTGCAACATGTATATTTTCATTAATACAGGCAATTTGTTAAATGTTTTAAGGAAGGAAACGGATTACAGCTCGTTTTAGCGAAGAAAATATTAAAAACAATAATTTTGCAAACTGAACTTGACCCAATTCTACTTTCACTACAAATTGGATATAAAAGAGACAGTCGATTTTTTCTTATTAATTTTATAGGTCGTTATGAAAAAAATGTGTGAAAGTGAAATATAACACATCATTAATCATGCATACCTAACACTATATACAAAATATGAAAAGTGACTGAAAAATATGCGTCTAGAAACAGCCAATCGATATGAATCGAATTCCCAAGAATCTCGCATTCAAATAGACAGACAGCAAAAACAAAAGAACGAACAAAATCGATTACAAAAACAAGCAAATCCTGACTCATCTATGATACAAAAATCGAACACAAGAAAAAAGCAAAGAAATATGATTTTTAAAATATCGTAAGCGCCAACTGTAGCGTAGTACAGATTTAAATATAGAATCAGTCTCGCCTTTGAGCAGTGTCCGTCAACGGGCCGTTATACACATTGTTTAGCTACCCACATTTACACGCGTTTGATAGGCCCAACCGCGCTTTTATTGGCTTTTTCTCGGGAACCTGCAAATAGTTTTGTTTAGTTAACTCAGCCTTGGGTTATGGGAAAATTGCTGTAAACGTGTGAAAGTTGGGTGGTGTCTTTTGATATGAGAGCTCTCAGTGTTCGCGGTTTTCTTAGAAAAGTTTCATTATTTTTGAAATTTGTAGGTATTTATATGTGAGTAAAGCAATCGTTATCAAAAAGCCGGTTTTAAAATATGGTTTTGTGAAAATATGCTGATATCTTTCGGGACAAAAATCACAGAAAAACGAATAAATAAGATGTCAAATTATTTTTTTCTACAGCGTAAAGTCTGCTAAGTAGGTATCTATTTATTGAAGTTGCAGTTTCCTACAGTACATATGTCTTATGATATATGTAATTATAATATAAAATATCTATTTGCACTATGGATTTATCATGCTAACTCCTTAGTTGCTATGCCACTTCGTCGGTCTCTTTGAAATCTCGCGATGGTAAACAATTCAAACTGAGTGGACTACCAATCTCTGAACTATCAAACAAAAAACTACATGTTTCGATCAAAACCCACGTCTATATCAATCATAACTGATGTATGTATATTTGTGTATAGTAAGCAACATGCATGGTAACGCGTCGATTTAAATTTTAAAATATAACTTTGTACGTTTTTCATCAAAATACCAATTGTGTGAGGTTTATATGTAAACAGTGGCTTCCTCAAGCTACAGATATGTATGAGTAACTGTTCTATTATTGTTTGGTTTCAAATAGAAAAACTTAGTCATTGCACAAGTATGATGGGAAGTGAGTGCTGACCTATTCTTTGAGCATCCATCATCGGGGAGATAAGAGTTTAAAGTCCGTGATGATATATGAATAGTATGTATTGTCTGTTTTCTTTTTTCTTTGCTGTTTTTTTTTGTTTAGTTGTAATATTTTTGATTAAATTGTGCATTGCAAAATTCGTATTTCAGAATTTTAAGTTATTTAATTTTACTTATTACTTCGCTTTGTTATCTCCAAACACGAATAAAAAAATATTAACTAATTAATTAAAAGTAGGTAATATACTCCCCTTATGTACCTCCTTATGACTCCCTTGATGAACTCCTATATGTAATCCCTTATCTTTATAAATTTAAAAACTTTCATATGTACTCCCCTTGTGAACTTCCTTATGTACTCCCCTTATGTACTCCTCTTATGTACTCTCCTTATATACTTTCTTATGTACTTCCTTATATACTCCCCTTATGTACCCCTCTTATGTACTCCCCTTATATACTTTCTTATGTACTTCCTTATATACTCCCATTATGTACTCCCCTTATGTACCCCTCTTATGTACTCCCCTTATATACTTTCTTATGTACTTCCTTATATACTCCCCTTATGTACTTCCTTAAGTACTCCCCTTATGTACTTCCTTATATACTCCCTTTATGTACTTCCTTAAGTACTCCCCTTATGTACTTCCTTATATACTCCCTTTATGTACTCCTGTATGTACTTCTTTATGTACTTCCTTATATACTCCCTTTATGTACTCCTGTATGTACTTCTTTATGTACTTCCTTATATACTCCCCTTATGTACTCCTGTATGTACTTCTTTATGTACTTCCTTATATACTCCCCTTATGTACTTCCTTAAGTACTCCCCTTATGTACTTCCTTATATACTCCCTTTATGTACTCCTGTATGTACTTCTTTATGTACTTCCTTATATACTCCCTTTATGTACTCCTGTATGTACTTCTTTATGTACTTCCTTATATACTCCCTTTATGTACTCCTGTATGTACTTCTTTATGTACTTCCTTATATACTCCCTTTATGTACTCCTGTATGTACTTCTTTATGTACTTCCTTATATACTCCCCTTATGTACTCCTTTATGTACTTCTTTATGTACCTCCTTATGTACTCCTATAAAGTTATCCCTTGTCTTCTCTAATCTATAAACTTCCTTATGTACTTCCTTATGTCCTCCCCTTTATACTTCCTTATGTACTCCCCTTACGAACCTTTTCAAATTATTCACGCTTATTCAAAAAAATATTTTCTGTTGATACCATTATCCTTTAATACATCTTACCTCATGTTATAATAAACATAAAACAATACGCTAAATACCAAAAAATGCACAGCACTCCGGCATCAGTAAGTGCGCTCGCGCATCGCCTCTCGGAATAGCGCGACCTTTGTCGCAGTTACGCGTCTGCTCTCCTCGCCTCTATGAAGCGGTTCATATTAATACCGCGGTGCAAATAGACCGGCTAATATTATACTGACATTTACGTACGACAGAATAGAAAGGGATGTCCTGACTGTCTTGAGGAGTTTTGGAATTACTGGCGCTAACTTTCGCGGTGGTAACTAAGTAGATAAGATTAATTTTAGCCGTTATTTATCCATTATTTTACACTACCGTTTCTTCAAACAACTATTAGAGATGAGTGAAGTGCAACCTGTTTATTTCCTTGAAGGGCAGAATTCGCCAATCTACAATCCGGTTCGGTGGGCAATGCTCAATGTTCCATAGGCTTTCCAGGCTAATGAGATGAACTGACTATCAATGTTTTGCATAGCCTATCTGGTCTTTACCATCTAGTTATCTGGGCAACACGATACTCCCTTATAAGATTGGTTGTCAGACTTATTGGCTTCTAACTGACAACCGGGATTCATCGTGCCTTCCGAAACACGGGAGCACTTATTATGACAAGACACGAACCGACCGATCTTCAGGCTTGTGGCTTTGACTGAGCCAGAAGCTCTTCTCCATGTTCCTTATCTACCTAGCAAGAATATTTTGCCTCAATTAAACTATGTATTATATAATATCCATTTTGTTCAGCAGAGTCCACGGGCGGCAGTGTGTTCGGCGTGCCGCTAGCGCAGTGCGTGGAGAGCGAGCGCGCGCTGCGGCGGCAGCAACATGGCGGCTCCAGAGCCTCCCTCGCCTCCCTCGGAGCGCTGGAGAAGGGCGATGATGTGAGTCACTATCCTGCTACCAGTCTATTAATACTTGTGAGAACAAGTCCACGAGCGGTCGGGGGACGGGAGAGTATGAGGAATCTAGATTTGCCGTCCGTACCATCTTGGCGTCCTCATTGGACCCCCCAAAGCGTCCAAAGAGGACGAAATACCTGTTGTTGACCAAATTATGTTCTTTTACTAGAATGTATGGAAACGATGGTCCTTATGGGATTAAAGTGGTTTACTAGGCGGTTGGCAGCTTAGAGCCAGAAATGCTGCTATAATGTGAAGTAGGTACGTTTAATGCAATATATAATAGTTTCTTTTGATGCATTGGATAAAACGATGCACATAGTAACGACAAATTAATATACAGCAAGACTTACAACAATCCGTGGGATTAAAAATCTTTTTGGAAGAAAAATCAATATTCAGAGGTTGACGTTTGGGAAACCCGTGAAATCACTACTCAAATGACGCATTTCCTAAAAATTGCAAAACTATTTTTCTTTCTCATAGCGATCCAGATGTTACAATTTTACAGGCCAAGTGACTCACAGCCGAAAAGTTCGATAACCAAACATTGATACCAAAAATAGATCAATAAAACTAACAATAGAATCGATCGATGAATTAAAAGATGCATCAATCGATCAGTCTATAACTGCAACTTGGTACAGCTGGCCAATTTATAGTGACCCCTGACAATGTGATATAAATCCCCTATGTACCTACCCAGTGTTTCGGATGGCACGTTAAACTGTAGGTTCCTACTGTCATTGAACATAGAACACAGTCGTTACGGGTAGTAAGAAGCCGGCAAGTCTGTCATCAGTCTAACCACGGGGTATTGGGTTGCCCAGGTTGAGGAACTCAGATAGGCAGTCGCCTTGTAAAACACTGGTACTCAGCTGCATGTGGTTAGACTGGAAGCCGACCTCAACATAGTTGGGTAAAGGCTCGGGAGATGATGGATAGTGTGTTAGTAAGATTGGGGAGGGGTTGGTAGGTCATGTTAGAGTGGTCATGTAAATGCTAGTGTTCGTCATTCGCCATTTGAGCGCTCAGAAATAGTTTAGGAGTCGCAGCCAAGACACGTAACGAGTGACGTGGAGTTGCACCTGGGCCTATCAGACATGCAACCCAACTTTATCGAGAGAGATTACGAAGAGTTTATACTTTAGATAGGAAAAATAAGAATCTTATTATGTTAGGTATTACCTAAAATCTCTGCTTTATAGAGATTTTGTTTAGATTCTTTAGATCGGACAAGCTTCCACCCGCAATTTCTCCGCGTCCCAGAGGAACTCTGGACAAAAGGTATCTTTATCATTAGTCAGGCTTCGGACTATCAGTGTGCCAAAAAATTGATCAGGTCATTAGTTTAGCCTCAAAAGTGCGATAGACAGACAGAGTTACTTTCGCATTTATAACACGCATTCTTTATAAGATAGTTAGGCAATTGTCCATTCGTCTATAAATCAGTGAGCTAAATATTAAAATCTACAGAGAAATAAATAAAAATACCACATAAAATCATACTAAACTAGTGAGAACAACAGAATTTTCCGCAGCGCATTACCCACGTTTAACCAAACTGCCGTGAAACTATGTGGTAAATGGCAATTACTTTGTGTTGCCATTATATTCGTGCACGCTTTATGTTTAATGTTGGCAACACTGCGCATGTTACGCTGCGTTTGTTTGTTTGCTATTCTCAAAAACAATAAAATCATTACTAAGTGTAATGATTTTATTGTTTTTGAGAATTGTGACCAATTGGTATTTGGAAAAAATCTATGATTACCTACAATTTATTTTGTTATTAGAAAAAAATATACATTTGAAGCAAGCTGAATTGATCATCATTTCTCCGCATCTCATGCACATACTGACAGACGGTATCAAGCTTCTAGGTACATTATTCTGTCTTCAGTTTTTTGGTTACCGCTGTCACTTTCAAGCTTTTTCATACTCATTCCTTATTGGGGAATACCACATATTCCTCTTATTATGTCTTTTATTCGTCCCTTTTGTAAACCGTCACTCTGAATCATAAGAACATGTGCGTCATAATGTCAATATTCTATGTCTGTTGTTTTGCTTAGTACTAGATCTACTAGATAGAAAGGATTTTTAATTTACTTGCACTATATTGTATGAGGCTATTATCAAAATAATATCTCTAGCACGCAAATCCAGATGTATATAGATAACTAAATTCCACAGTTAATTGGTTTCAGCATAAAACATGTATGCCTTTTACTCGCTATGATAGAATAGGTAATCATCAAAAATGACGAATAACTAGACGGCACGAGCAGTTGGTCACGTACGCAAGAAAAATCCAACAATAAGAAATCACGAAAATAAGCATTCGAAAGTAGATTCATTAGTGAAAGATAAATGTTTACTGAAAAACACAAGCGATGCTAAAAACAATAGCTGAAAGAATTTACCTTTTACCTGAGTCAAACGTTAAGGTACCTGTATTTTCAAAATCTTGTAGGTAGATGAAACGGCTCTTAGAATGCTTCTTTTACATAGGTAGGTTGGATATAGATGGAGAATATTGAGTATGCAATGCAATTCATAAAATTCACCTTTTCATCGACATATGAAACTGAAAAATATAGGCAGAAATTCCCTGTGGATGTTACAAATAATGTTCTTAAATCTAGGCAAGCTAATTAAAGTTTTCACGAGTTTTAGCTACATAGAAAAAGGTCTGAAAAGCATTTCAAAACAGTATACCAAATATCTTCTTCTTATCAAGTGAGGTTTAATCACTGAGTAAGCTTCAGAGTTTTCAAATATACCTGACTTTTATGTGCATTAACCAAAGATGACTGTGTGATTAACATCTCATTTACCTTATCCCGAAATTGCGCTAATGCAATCTTGATAATTATCCAAATAACCACGCTACAATTTGCTCTCTGTAACTTTGTACTAACGTCTATCAGAAATAGGGCTCAGACAGTTTAGCAGACGTTTGTGGGCGTTGCTATGACAACGCAGATCACAGCTGACGAGTCAATAAATTACTGTAATGACAGGGTATGTGTGTTTACGGTGTATGTAAACACAGTGCGGTTATGTGAGTGATTTCATGCGGTTGTAGGTAAACATTTTAAACGGTTTGTTAGTTGCGTTTGAATATGATTATGTTTTAATGCAATGCTTTTTAATTAAAAAGTTTTGTATACACATTTGTATTTAAAGAACTTTCGGACAAAAATTACTTTGGGGTATGTTACTATGGCGAATGATAAGAGCACAATAAAATATTAGGTACCATTTTATGGATTTGCATTTCCTGCTAACAGTGGAAGTATTCATCTTAAACTTTAAATATACTCTCAATTGATAACTCATAACATCGGATGAAATAAATTGTTAGGTATTCAATATATTTTTATAAGTTTACCATTTTTTTTATTAACGGCGAGGTCAGGAAGCAAATGAAACAGCTACTTACAAAAATTAATTAGTCAATTTTTAGTTTCTTATAAACTGAAGTTTGTCAACACAATTCAATATTATTATTTGTTGTAATCCTGAGCACGTGTCCAAAGTACCAGGACCACATAAACGCCAGTGAGTCACTGCCACTAAAAGATTTAGTGCTCAATGACTGCCAGTCATTATGAGAAGTGTTTGGCATGCAAACTATGTGTGATGCGTCTTCAGTTTGCATTGATGACGAACAGACAATTTTATATTTATGTATGTTATGTAGTAGACTCTTATGTTTTGTTTTTTAGCTTGCTGAATTTGTAAGACGTTTATACTACAAACCGACTTTGCGAGTGTAAAAACGCTCTTAAGAAACGCGTGTTTAAAAGATTCCCAAAATTGTTTTCTTACGTAGTACGTAGGCATGGAGCACCATTAGTGTATTTAGATTATTTTAGTTAAAAAGGCGTTGGTTGTCTGAATGTCACAGGACTATTTAAATAAAATAGGCATTAGTTGACTAATGCCCGTTTTCACCAACGAATACCTAAATTTAGGGAGCATTTACGGAACACTTAATAAGAATTTCATTTTCACCAAAGCCTAGGTGTCAAATTATAACCTTAAAATTTGACTTCAACTTGGGGGCCCGATTGATGCCTGCTTAAGAGGACGAATTGGAATTTTTGGCGCCAAGGATGTCAATTTTTCTCAGTAAATACAAAACGGATCAAAATACAACTTGGTTACCTGAAAGTTCATGATATAAGCCTTATTTTGTTAGTTGTAGAAACATGATTAGGTAACTTTTATAACAGAGAAAAATATATCAAACATACCTCTTTTTAAAAAGAGATTCACATATTATGGGCAAACGGGACCGATTTAAGCCTCTTAACTTTTTTAGTAGTTGAGTATATACATACTCTTTAAAATGGTAGTAGGAATTTTTATTAAATTATCATTTCTAAATATTAAAATTACAAAACCATTTTGTCGCTTACGACTTTTAGTTATAAGCTAGCGCGCGTATTGTTATCCTCGCCCCGCTCAGACGCTCCGACCCCTTTTGGCGCCTTAGATGCGCGTGCCGGTTATGGAATTATTGTTGACCACTTCCTCGCCTTAAACAACCCCTATCATTATCATTACAGAATACAAACATATTTTGAACCGTGGATAGCGAAATGTACCTTTATATGTTATGTAACACCAAAAATACCATGTTTAAAAAGCAAAAAAATACAAAAAAAAAAATGAAACCTAAACTTTTAGAAAGTTTAGAAGCTGTGGAGGTTGTGGATATGTAAAATAATAATCATTAGAAGACCATGTGAAAGAGCAGATGACTGAGAAATAAGTACGATGATCATGACTTTTTTATAAGACTAGCCGTTTTCACGCGGTTTCACCCGCATCCCGTGGGAGCTACTGCCCGCACCGGGATAAAATATAGCCTATGTTACTCGCAGATAATATAGCTTTCTAATGGTGAAAGAATATTTAAAATCGGTCCAGTAGTTTTTGAGTTTATCCATTACAACTAAACAAACAAACATTTTCCTCTTTATAATATTAGTATAGATATAGATTATAGGTTATCACTTGCTATGAATGCACTTGCTAGGTCGTGATGTCGCTGAATTATTCAAAAATAGGTAGTCCTGCATGTCTTTAGATATACAGACCATAACAGATGCAAATCTGGTAATCACTGATGTAGTTTCACGGTGGCCGGGACATCTATAGGCCTATTCAGACCTAACCGGTATTCGCTACCGTCTACGGCAGAGAAAACCCTGTGGGTATGCGGTAATATGACTGTTCAGACCTAAGCGGTATTCGCTACCACCTGCGACAGAGAAAACCCAGTGGGTATGCGATAATATTACTGTTGATGTTCGGGACGTATGCCGCTGCTGCCGCGCGGTATGTACTTCTACCCACAGCGGCAGCGAATATCGCTCAGGTTTGAATTGGCCTTAAATACCAAAACTGCAGTAGATACCAATGATTCGAAAATGGTGAATATGGAGGAGCCTATCTCCTAGGTGATAGGGGATACCCTCTGGAGGTAAGAAGTAGGCTAATATTGAACATAATAAAATATATAAATTAAAACAAAGATAGTAAACAAATATTTTAATATTAGTCCTCATATGATGTACCAAACATTATCATCATCCTCCTGCACCAATTCAATTTGAGGTGGGCTGGGCGCAGCATGTTTTTACACGTCTTTCCAATTTCTCGCACCACCTGAAACTAAATAAATATAATAAATCTATAATTTTAACCCCATTCTTAAATCCATCAACTCATGGAGAACAAAAATACAATGAAGCCCACAGTAAAACAAGGAACACAGTTGAACGGCAATATCTTAATACACTATATTATTATACACAGATTTATTCACATTTACCTGTAAACGGTTCCTATCGCATTAAAACTATTTGTAACTGGATCCAAGCTTTGTTTTTGGCTTCGTTCGTGGTCCCATCCGTTTTTTGTTTAATATTGTGTCTCTATGAGACGTCAGCAATTTCACTAGCTTGTCTTTTTCTTCTGCAAGAAAGGTTTATCCTCGTTTTCTCTTCTCTGCCAAAATAAACTTATCTATTCAACAATAATAAACCCAAAATTAACCTCACTCTATGTACACATACACATCAGTCAATTTGACAAACGCGCGAATGACATAGGTAAAAATTCACCTATAGAAAACCTCTTTACTGTTTTATTGCATAAAACATAGCGTAATGTAGTTTAAGTTAAATTAAAATAACATCACAAGAAAAAAAACTCACAGGCTTTAGTAATATATACTCGATAGACGTTTATTTCTTAAGAAGTAGAGAAAAAACATTTTATCGATAAAATATCGACTTTCCATTATCGTTTGTAGAACTAGTAATCTGTCACTTACTTAAGGGATCCATGTACAAGTGTGGTGAAAATGAATTTAGGTAGGTGTCAAATTGGGAGGGGTCCTTATTAAAAGTAGCTTTTAGATAGGGAAACGGTAAGAGGTTGTTGGTGAAAACGGGCATAAGCATCACAACAAGGTCTTAGATTTTTTTGTTTTCAATATAGAAAGCTTTAAGAAGGTTATTGTTTGTTTAAAATTTAATTTAATGGGTTACGATAACTTGGGAATAGTAGGTAAACAAAAACGACGTAACATATTATCTTCAAAGTCAACGATTACCTCAACAATTTCACAGAAACAATATTTTTTATACCCACACGTGCATATTTCAATGCTATTCAAAATTACATTACCACTTGCACGGAATACAAAAATACAACAGCACAGAACTTCCTCGTTTATTTTGAAGTCGCTGAAAATAACCTGCAATTAAGAAGGGACCTTGTAGCGGGGTGTCAATAGGTCAGTGATGACGTCAGCTGACGTCACGGGTGTTAGGTTACCTGGCCTCATCGCTTCATCATTAAGGCCGCGATAAAATTATACTGTGACGCAGCGCGCACCGTTTCGTATATGTATATAGGACTAAAATAACTATCTCTATAATAAATTCGGTGAAATTAATTTCTTTGGGAACAAAAGAATAATAAATTGCGGATTAAGTAGTTATTTTGTTTGTACAAAAGGTCTTCCAGATATGAAGTTACATACTTACCTAAATTGCTTAAGTGCTTGAATTTTATATAAATTGTAAAAAGTGCAGATAATATGTAGAAAAAAAGATAGATCTTAAAGCTGAAATTGTAGGCATGAATTAAACTTCATTTCTGAAAAAAACACGGTTAATAATATGGAATGGTATGGGCGGAAGAATAGAAAATTGCTATAAGTTCTTATGACTTAATTTTTCTTTCCAGAACTTTCACTGTCCATATTTTTTTAAACGTTGTACAGCTTTTAACTATTAAAAACTTAATGAAACCCCACCTTTTAATCTGATAAAAGTAACGCCCATATTTCACCTCAACTAAATCCCCCTTTACCCAATTCCAGAGTGAATCCTGTGACTCCGGCGACTGGGGCTGGGCCGGCCTGGAGGAGGCCGGTCTGGGGGGGCCGAAGGTTCCCGGCATCGTGTCCGCCTGCCTCTCGCATCTGAGGAGGCATGGCATGCACACGCTCGGCCTCTTCAGGGTATCGGCTTCCAAGAAGAGGGTTAGACAGGTGAGGTGAACTTTGTCAAGTGTTGTTGTTAATGGCTGAGAAAATCCTCTTTAAAGGTGAGAGTGGATCCTCAAGTAGAAAAGCAATTTTCAAGTAGAAAAACCGTATCCAAATCGGTTTATCGGTTTAGAAGCTACAGTGTTTTAAGACAGATAGACACTCGTAGCGTTCAACATTTTAACTCCCCAGTCTAAAACAATTAGTTTTCGGTTACGAAATAATTCAGGCAATATTTGTCGTAACATAGCCTTTATTATGAACTCGTATGCTATTTTTTTCTGTCGGTGTCACTTTAAAATGTGGAAACTTCGTTATGTGCTACAATAATAGAGCATAAACCTTTTTCAGAATAACAATTTATTTTCTTACAAAAAAAATATAACCCCTTTTACAAAACACTTTCGTCTTTCCAATAGTTAAAGTAACACGCAAGAACAAAGTATCTTTGCAGTTACCCAAGTTCCTATCAAAAGCAATAAGTACTTGAATTACGTAACACCGTACACTCTTCTAAACATAGCTCAATCCTTTAATAGCCCTCTCCATTTAAGAGACTTGCATCTATTTCCACACAGTTAATTATAGCTTCTGATACACTACTATCATTAAAAGATCTTAATTAAGGAACTTAATTGATTGGCAAGATAACGGCACATTCTGGCTTTGGTATTAGTTCTAAAATTACACATGATGTGGTACTTTGATTCCAGCGGAGGTAATTTTAGGGTGCAGTGTGTAAATCTGTCGTCGTATGATTTAATGTTGATATTGTTCAGGTGAGCTAGATAGTTCGCATATCTTTATTCAATGGTTATGTCGAAACTTTTGTTTTAGTATTCGTGAGACTGCTGAAAAAGTAGGAAATAATTGTTTCCCTTTTCAATAGTATCTGACGAGGTAACTAAATAATGATGATTATATAATAAAATATAGTATAACAAAATGTCCTTTCAAATATGTAGGGTGACTTGGACAGCAGGTATGTGATTTTTAGGTAGAAGGGATTGTCAATTTGAAAACTATTTCAATGTGTATAAGCTGGATCAATTCATGATCTTCATTTTTTTTACTATATAGGTATTTACTCACTTTTATACGATAAGATGCTGCGATGGTAATAATGGTACAAGACAAAATAAACCAAAACCTACAAGCTATCCTCCACCATACTAAGTATCCCTATGACAAAACGACCGCCACTAAATCAACTTGAGTCGCGTGTTTACACTCCGAAATCAACATGCTTCGTAAGAATAAAACACTGATCGACGGAATTAGCCAGTTTCCCAAACTGCTGGCCCAGCCTCGCTGACCTACTTGCAACATTCACTGAACACTCAAGTATTATGTTTCTTGCTGATTACTGATGGCTACTACATTGTTGGGAGACGAAGATAGATTTTCTCGTGTGCGAATAATTGGTTGCTATTTTGGTTGGTGCTGTTCTAGGTATAGGTTTTGTGGTTTGCGTAAAGTGAGGCGTTTTGGGATAAGCTCCGATTTTATTACAACTTATAATGGCAATGTTCAGCAAAAATCAAGCATTTAAATGCCATCATACCATCCAGTCTTCTAAAAAAATGGCCACAATTTGTAGTAACTTTTATGGCACTCAAACCAGAGCCGTATTTTAGTTGAATGACGTAAAATAGTGACTACAATTTGGGTGTTGTATGCCGCAAGTCCATCAGGGCGTTCTCAAATGTTTGCTCTAGGTCGTCACTGAAAACTTTAATTCAAAAATACACCGATGGCAAAGTTTGGTTATGTTATACAATTAGCAGCTCTTCCTAACTCATTTCTCCTAAAATTTCAGTTACGCGAGGACTGGGAGCGGAGTCAGGAGGCGGCGCTGGACTCGGCGGTGTGTCCGCACGATGTCGCCACACTCCTCAAGGAGTTCCTGCGAGATCTCCCCGACCCACTCCTGTGCAGGGACCTGTACCCCGCATTTTTGCATACGCAAAGTGAGTATAAAGCTCTTGAACCTATGATTTTAGGGTGAAAATTTTCGGATTCTGTTACAAGGATCACCATAGTGAAAACTCCAAGTTTCTCAAAGATATTAGAGACAAGAGGAAGACGCAGAGACGAAAGGAACAGATTATCATGCTGCGTAACTCTTCTGAGAAGTCGCGCGATTGAATTACTGTATTGCATAGGAGAGGATGAAGAGAACTAGATGAAAAAGTATATTTTTTTAATTACACATAACAAGGAGTAGATTTTTTCTTACAGCCAGTTTCTTCATCAAAAGTTAAATCCAAAGCAAAAGTCAAAGTAATGTCTAAAGTAAAAGTAACGGTTAAATTCAATTTTTCTATGAATTTTGCTGTCACTTTAGCCTTGAAAAAACGAATTTGACCGTAACTTTAACTTTAGACATTACTTTAACTTTAACTTTTGATGAAGAAACTGGCCGTTAGTGCGGTCTATCTATTCCAAAGTTAAATTATAAAACAACTTACTCACCTTTCACACAAGAACCAACCACGTTATTAACACCAACTTTCTCCATTCCAGAAATCCACAACCGTCGCTTCCAATGGGAAGCGCTTCGGCTGATCGTGCAGCTCCTCCCAGCAGCTCACCGGGACACCCTGAATGCCCTGCTCTCGTTCCTGGCGCAGCTCGCAGCTCACTCAGAGGACGACCACGAGCCGGGAAACAAGATGGACGCCGCGAATCTGGCGACTATCTTCGCGCCAAATATACTGCATAGGAATAAGCCTAATGAGCCTGCTAGGTTAGTAACGAATTTGAGTTTTAAAGAAAGTCTACTTCTTACCCCAAAGTTAATGTTAGAGGTCGAAGGCCTATGTATTTTTGCATTAGTTTATTGTAGGAGCTGTTAGCGGGCTGGTATCCCAAAATGCCTCTAAAAGGTTAACAATATGAATCGACGTAATCTGCAACTAACTGTAACATAATATTAAACTCCTGATTACCATACAATAGATTCACCACCGAGCGCGGACCATTCGTCATCGTTGTCTTTACAACCAAAAAACTGCTGGACAAAAGCCTCATTTGCGCAGTTTGTCATATTTCTTCTTCGAAGATGTTGCTGCCCATTACTTTGGTGCTATGTCATACCCCAAACCCTCATCTGTTTTTCATTAGGGTCTTTTTAATTTTCCAGCGTGGAGCAGCTATCAGAGCGCGCCGACGTGATCAACGTGGTGCGGCAGCTGGTGGAGAAGCAGGCGGAGCTGTGGACGCTGCCGGCCGAGCTGCTGCACGAGGCCTACATACACCTCGCGCACACCGCGCCCGCGCACCTTGACTCCTTGCTGCTGAGGAGAGCTGAGTAAGTGAATCTATAAACCCTTCATCCTTCCTTCTGGTCAGGCAGGTGGGAGATCCAAGAGCCTACTGTCTACGCGACTACAGTTTGACAGGAGGTTAAGTTGGGGTAAAGAGGATCGGGGTGAACTTTGATAACACGTGCAGGGTTAGGAAGACGTCTATTCGACGAAGCTCCAGTGTAAATGAGGGCAATGTGATAACTGGGTAAGTTCTATTCTTTTCATTTAAGCTATTGTACATAAAGTATCGGCTTCCTGAATATGTAAGTACCGGAAGAAAGACTCGATTAAATAGCTCAAGATATGTTTGAGTAGATATTATGGTGTAAGCTCAGGTATTACCATAAAAGCGAGTTGCCGGTTTTGCTGCGTTCAGCTCAAAGTCAGCATTTGATAATGCCGATCTTTCAGCTATAAGGTAAGGTATAAAACTTGATGGAGTATGTAAATGACGACAGATTTAAGCCAGTCAGTGATAAAACGTATCAACGAGATTAAACAGCCACCTAAATGTAAGTAGTGTGTTAAAAAAAAATCTGCACAAAGTCAAATTGTGGACTTACCTAAATGTTTGTTGACTGTTTGTAAATATTACCGTGAATAATTTTAGACAGCAAATATGCTGTGATCCATCCATTAACTGTAGTTATCAAAATTGGATCAATCAAACTCAACAACTGCATATCAGACAAACCTGTAAAAATTGTATAGCGAACTTGTAAACACTTGCGTTTTCAAGGATTATTCTCAAACGCTCTAAAAATATCTACCACATTATTTGGAGCGCTTGAGAATTAACGTATGGAAAGATTGTTTCTCAGAAATTTTAAAATACAAATAGCTTACACGTAGGTCCGGCAACGATCTATCCAAAATTTTGTGAAATGAGTAAAAACCTAGTATGTACATGTATAATAGCCCCTTCATACCTTGACGATCAGGAGAACGACAGGAGAAGATTGCTCATGGTATCAAGTTACCTCAATCGGGCACTACATATCAGTATCCATTATCAAACCATAAAACATACCCCTTGTAAATAACCGGATCATTACACCACAACTGCAGTGGGATCCAACCTGCACAAAGATTGCGTGTGCCCCCTCACGAGACCCTCACTCCTCAGGTGTGCTGCAGAGGCGACTGCGGAGAACAATGACAACACCCTCAGACAGGTGTGGTCGAGAGAACAGTTCCTGCATGGAGCTGCTGCTACTGGTGGACCGGGGAACTTGCCCAGGTAAACTCCTTCCAGGAAGGATGGTGGAGATTTTTGTAGAGGAGTGTGAAAGAATTGATAGGATAGGATTTTCTGGCATGTTTTTTTTTGTGTTTGGAATGATTTGTGACTAAAATTTTGGCATTATACTTATACCATTATACTTCATCATTGTAAAAGATGATTACTTGAAAAGAAGCAACGCACTTATATTCAAAGCACTTATATTATTTCTGCTCTTAGTCAAAAATATTCAATTCGTATATGACCAAGACTTTATTGTTTGGGTTTAAAGTAAGTCCGTCTCCTGGCCATGGCATGATTTTGAGCTGAAATTCATCAACATCGATTTTCTAAAAGTTCCCTAGTTTATTTTGAACATAAACACAATTTGTACCATTCTCAAACGAATGTAAGTCAGTCTAGAGCTTCCAAAAGGAAAACAGCCTGGAATTGCATTATGTGCTGACTTTGGACTTCTCTAACGCCTCAAACCAGACCATAATAACAACAGTCTGCTCCCAAAATATTGAACCCACCCAAGTTAATGTATCTGCCTTTCTCTCGGCAGACGCAGTGAGAAGAGCTACTCGCGCCGGCGCACGAGAGAGACGGCGGCCTCCGACACCTCGTCCGGCTCTCTGTCCTCCGCCATGACTATTGTTACTAGGTGCGTACGTATTTGTTTTGACCATACTTAATATTATTTCGACCATTGTAATGTGAAAGTCCGCATGGGGTATCGGATTGTGGAGGTCGGATGGGCAGACTTAAAGGCTAGGCAGATTATGATATTTGCAATTTCAATGTATGTATGTTGGTTTTAAGACTGGAAATAAATCTCCACATAGTTGAAAAAAATATTTGTAGTCATACGATGAGGAAATCGAACCGAGAATACGTTTTCTTGATTGAGATCCTATAGTTTGCGTAACCCTAACCTTTTATTTCGCAAGAAGTTTTGATGAATGAATGAAGTAAGAGATGTGTAGGTTTAGATCCATAAAATCCCATAGACCGATTTCTAAATATTTTTGCATCGTTTGCAGGGTTCGCAGCAGTGAAGAGTGTGGCAGCAGCGGCGTGGTGTGCGGCGGCAGCACGCCCGCCGCGCGCACAGACTCCAACGACTCCAATGATTCCGCCAGCGACTACAATGAGGTCAGCTTACTTTACTTACTTAATATGTTGGGTTCAGCGGCTGAGTAGGTAGCGGTGTTTAACAAGGAATGACCTCCTAAACCTAGTTACTTGGGAAATGAGATATGGATCATTTGCAAAATATTGGTGTTCGGTATGAAAGGAAAAGCTTATCGTACAAATTATGACCATGATTTTGTTAACATCATACAAAAAATGGTCCTGCATTGCTGAACGTTAAATCTTCCCTCATCCTACAATACATTTTATCACCCCATGTCAAGAAGTAATGGTCCCACAGTGATACTTTTTCATGCTAAACAGTCATGATCCTCATGCTCTTTCTTACTCCACCAGACGCTAGGCGGATCAGACGACGACAGCTGCGTGATCACCGCATCCCTCCACATCCCCGCCGCATTCAGTCGCGGCGGCGGCCGTCGAGGCCCGCGCTCCACTCCACGCAGGCGGTCCACCTCAGGCTCGGAGTCCTCCAACAAATCGTCTAACAAGTCGTCCAACAAGCGCGACTCGGCGGTTGGCTCGTCGTCGCCGGCATCAGCGTCAGCGGCGTCGTCACCGCCGGCCAGCCCGCCGCCCGCGCCGGCGCCGCTGCGAGTCACGTTGACATCGGCGGCAGAGTTGAGGCGGCCCTCACCTGATTTAGACAGACTTATGGCGCTAAGCAGGTGAGATTAATATATTCCACTGTTGCTGTTACAGTTTGAGAAGAACGCTTCATCCATCAGGCTATTTTAGGTTTTATTTTAAGTCTTCCTCAGACAGTTTCCTCTAAACTGATAAACCGTGTCAGATAGGTTTGTAATGATGAGATGCAAGTCAGAAAATCACCAACAAAACTGGAAACAGATCCTATCAGAAAACCTAGTACCCACCAGGTGCAGATTGCACCAACTCCAGTTCATTGCAAAAACCCATAACAACTACCACAAAATTTTTGGCCCACATTATCTTTCCTCTTACGATCCCCAGAGAGCGCAACACATCAGACGCGCGCGCAGTGATGCTGCGGCAGCACGACGACAGCACCGTGCGCACGCGCAGCTCCTCGCGCACCGAGACCACCACGCGCACAGATGGCGCCACTCGCAAGGACGGCTCCACGCTGTACAAGCGCGGGGAGCTCATCTCCAGCGCGAGACCCTCGTGACAACCTTGCGTACATACACTAATATTTATCAGTTTGGCGTGTCTTTTATTGAACTTTTGGAACCCCGATTTTGGTTATTTTCCTGATAAAGGTAGCAAAAATGACTTTGCGAAGCGTCATGGTATTTTAATACATGTTTGGTATTGATACAACTGCAAAAGTGAACAAGATGAGCTCAGTTTAGTAAAGGTGCGTACGGATTGCGCGTACCCTGGTACGCGTACTCAGTTTACGCGTATCCGGAACGCCTAGTCCATACCTGCAGCTACGCGTTCACTCTTGGGGCACGCGTACCGCGCGAGCCAACTCGCAGCGCGAGCCACCGTCTGTCGGTTTTTGGTCGCGCGTCAAAGAGGACGCACGCGGCCGGCTACGCTATATTTGGACGGCAAAATGAATAAATACGCGTGTTCTTGTCGGAGTCATGGCGAATGACTGGGGCTCGCGGAGCGCTCTGGATCGATTGACCTCGCGTACAGGTTCGCGGCGGTCCGTACAGGAGCTGTACGCGTATCCAATGTACGCGTGGACAGTGCTTCCCAACTACGCGTAACACAGGAACGCGCAATCCGTACGCACCTTAAGACGAAATGTGTTCGAAAATCTGTTTGGCTTGTAGATGGTTCCCGAAATGACTTTGCACTTTACTTGCAATTGTCTAGCAACCTAACCTAACCTAACCTAACAATAGTTAGAAGAGGCCTATATCCAGCAATTCATAGATAAGAGGTACATCGGTTGAAGCCACATACGGCCTCAGAATACACAAGGTATTAAAGGGGCCCTTCCCAAGATAAAATAAAACACGCCAACGTAAAAACTCCAAAACAGTTTAATCCATGATTGTTCTCCATTTGCTGATTGTTGCACTCCCGTGGTCCCGCGTTACCTCCGATGCAGTTTGTCTCGCATGATGATGGCGCCGAGCTTCGACACGCCGTCCTGGTACTCCGTGCGCCCGAGGGGTGGTACCGCTGATGTTGTTTCTGCAAAAACATAATTTCATACAACATCAGGACTTTATTTTCCTGAAGGTATGAGATAAATAGCCTGATTAATATCAACTAAACAGATATATTTAAGTATATTTCGACCTTTCTTTTCTTCTATTTTTTTTAACTGATCGTAAATTTTGTGGGTCTACCCCGTAAGTAAAAACGTCAAAATTGTTACTGAATTTTCGAGCAGTTCTATCGTTCAGTACTGTACATTTTCCGTCATTTCATGAGATAAGCCATCTCATATACACTTCTCCATTACAAGTTTAAAGTAAATGGGCCTTTAAAACAAGCAGTATCTTACCGCATTTCGCCCTCGGATCACTAGCAGCACCGGCTCCGGCTTGCTTCGAGATGGTCTTGGGCGCCGCTTTACCCGGCTTGGGCCCCACGCGGCACGGGTCTCCGGGCAGACGCATGGGCTGCGCGCAGGGGCCCGTGCCACTCTCATCTGCTGCACGTTGAAGACCCTCGAATTTGGCTCCAGGACCTGATAAATAAATAAAGAATTTTCTAAGTATTTCTTGGCATCAACGTTAACATTGAAGTCTGAAAGGGTGCTGATTAACGTTCATTCCTTCACTGTCTTAGAAAAGGCCTGTGCCCCGCAATGGGACTATAAAAGCCTGATGATAATGAGGATTTATATAACCCGGTGAATCAATCACCAGCTTCCATACTACCGGCTGCTTTGTAAAAGTTTGTAGAACCCACAAAGCGATTTCGGACCCGAGACCTCGGTCACGCTTGCCACCACTAGACCAACAAGGTAGTAGAGAAGGTTATAGTTACCAGTTTCACAGTAATCCACTTGGTACGTGGTCTTGTTACGGTCCCTATCTATTCTCTGCTTCAACTCTGGAGATGCTTCGTTCTGCAGAATGCTGTACAGCATCGGGTATTTCGATTGTAACTGGAAGAACACAAATTTATATTGAAAGCTTGTCAGTCTGCGGCTTTGCAGTACGTAATTATTTTTTTCCGAATTTCCTTAAAATCTTTCAGGAAAGGACAAGTTTTTAGCAGTTTTTCCATGTCAAATTACAAAAAGGACCTCCTATCACCACTTCCTAGTGTTAAAGTGGGAAAAAGAAGCTGTGAAGAACAAACTTCCCAGTAAAACAAACTATAGATGACAGCAAATCTTAACGAACGTTAAAGTAAATTACATAACTATCTTCCGAATTTTATAATTAAGAAGCTACTGCATCAGTTTCGTATATAGCAAGATGAACAAAGAAAACATCTAGAACTTTCTACTTACCTTATCCAAGAACGCGTTGGGCTGGTTGTACCGTGACGTAGGGGTTTCAGGAGCAGCAGCTACTCGCACGGGATACAGTTTTGGATCTAACATCGGTCCCATGATCTAAAAATGCATTTAATTCTTCATATTCTACGTAATTTCCTCACTAATTCTAGCAACCAGTTGGTAGGTCCCGGCTGTTATTGGAACATCTTTGGCAGTCGTTACTCGGAAAGTCTGACAATCAGCACCAAAGGGTATCGGGTTACCTGGGTAACTGGATTGTGGAGGTCAGATAGGCCATCATTCAAAGTTTTTATTCCAAATAGGCCTTTGCAGACTCTCATGAATCTTGACACTAATTGCACGGTTCCAAAAAGTTGGTCTCATGGAGAAGAGCCGGCAAGAAACTTCATGAAACTCTTTTTAGGAAAGTAATATGTTCACAAGGACTCGGTTATATAACGACAGTAAGCTGATAAAGTTATATAATGCAAATGCAAGGTAAAATGCAACTCTATACAATGCTTAAAGAAGAATAATAATAGCTACAAAAGAAGAATTATATAATGCAGTTCAACAATTGCCAGGGAAGTCACATATACCCAGATGAGTTAGCGCCATATATCTTAATCGTCAACGTAATTTTGAACTTTATAAGCTTTCTTAAATCAGGTGGATTTGCCAATGTTTTTAAATTTATTAGGTAGTTTGTAGCTTGCTGTAGAATCGGACATAATTCCTTTGAGTACAGTACAGACCTTTGCTAACTTGTTCTTTCCAATTTTACTTCTCATCAATCTCAGACAGTATCTTCCTTTTCGAGTCTCATTTTGTATATGCGATTTTTTATTACTATATGAATTTGCTTGCTTTTCATCTTCTGAGTTTATGTTTGTGTTGATACTGCCTGTATATCTTTAGACGTCGTGGAAAATTCGCCTTTCTTTTCAGCAGGTGTTTGAAGACGATGAGTGACTTTGTTGATCCTGATAGCGGATTTATACATATTCGTTTCAATGCTATTACTTCTTCGGTTAACTTTAATATTTGGTTTTTGAGATCAGAATTTTCAATAGTAAAACTGTCCAATTCTTTTTGTATACTCGCCAAAATCAATTTTAATTGCTGTATAACATTCCTTATTTCTTCCATGCAGCTGTCCTGTGTATTATTAGTTGATAAGTCTAACCTTCTTTCAATAAGTCTTCTTATTGAGAAATTGACCGAGTTATCCTTTAGATTGAGAATTATTTAAGCTAGTAAGTATGGGTCATCAAACAGATCTTTTAGAAGTGCGTCAACAAATGCTCTCATTAAAAGACCTACACCTAGGTTAACATTCTAATCTAGTTTTATGAGGATGAATATTCTGTAGTTCCCCTATTAGGGAAGAATAACCTACCTCATTCCTACTCCATCCCCCCTCCTTTCCTGGTGGCAGCTGTGGCATCTCCCCCCCGGAGTACTGGGGGCAGCGACAGTCCGGCGGCCGAGTGTGCTGCACGCATGCTTGGTAGAAGGCTAGTTCTTGGCCTGTTAGCTTCGGCGTGTCCCTTGAAGAGAAAAGTATGGTGTCTGCCTAATGTCATGGAACTGGGTTTCAAAGTAGATACATAAGTTTTCAATGATTGCATTAAGGGGCATAAGAATCTTCCCTCTGCTTTTTAATAACTACCCATAAGGAAATTCGTACAGAGATCGAAACCTGGCGTACGGTTTTCGGAAAGTCGTAATAATCGTTGTCGTAGTAACTGCTTATTATTGAGTTGAGTTTTAAGCAAAACGGTGGAGCCACACGACTACAAACTGCTACAAACTACTTATTTCTAGTCATGACTCTATTTATCACAATTCCATGATTTAAAGTTACACACTACATCATCATCATAAGGCCTATTGCCGTCACACGAGGCCTCCCCTTATGATCGCCAACCATCTCTGTCTTAGACAGCCTGCATCCATCCACTGCCCGCCACTTCTAATCGTTGGTTCACGTTGAACCCTGCACCACAACTAAGAAGAAACTACCCTTACTCGCCCCGACCAGCTCCATCGGCGCCTCCTTGCCCAGCCTTCAAACTAGCTGTCGTCTGAGGCAGGTTGGGCCACAGGTAGTCTTTCCTGTATGTCGTCAGATAATGGTCCATATTGCTGGCTCGTTACTCTCATCTCTCATCACCGGGAATTTTGCGATATAATCCAAATAGCTTGCATTATTATTAACACTAGAATTTATTAATTGTATTGCCAAAATGTCATGCCGATGTTGTCTTGATTTTTGTGCTTTTAATTTTGTTTGTCATTGAAGGATTTTTTGTGTTTCCTGTTGGTACAAACAAAAAGGTGAGGTTTAAAAGCTGGCAAAACTTATATATCAATCGTCGTCGTTGAAAAGAGGCAGTCGTTGATGACAAAGCTCATCCAGTAAGGATTTATTTTTTGCACACTTATCACTATTTCGCCCATTCAGCAGTTCAAAGTACCTACTGGAGTCCTACTAACGTTATAAACGCATACTCTTTAACGCTAGGACTGTTTTATTGATTCTGATCAAGCTTTACGGATATGTAGTTTATAGGTATATTAGAATAACATTAGTTGGACCCTAAATCTATGCATATAGCTGTGCTATTTCACGTGCGGATTAGGTCCCAAACTGAGCTAGTTTACGTAATAAAACCAACACCGTAACACAAACAATCAATTTTATTGAAGCCCCTCATTATATTCTATAAGTGTACATATAAGGGTTCTTCCAGCGTCCGTATCTCGGCTCCTTGCGGGGTTTGCCGAAGGGATTCTTCTCCAGCACGACTTTGGCCAGCAAGCCGTGGTCGGCGCCGTACGTCGTGTCTCCCGTGCTCACGCGTAATATGCGACGGAGTTCCTCTGCAGAAAAAGTAATTCGAGTTTTTATTGATTGAAGAAGTTAAGGATCTGAATTGATACGATATAAAAATAAATTGAGGCACCAAACACGATTCGAATCAATAGTTCTATCAGTCTAACCCTACTAGCGGCTTCTCTTGGTTTCGTCTGATTTCCTTGGGAACTACTTCCCGTGCCCTGACAAAATGTTGATACCTAGCTTTTGTCACGCAGGCTAACTATCGTCATAACTTACTTACAGTCAAAATTCTATACTCAAAATCACTTAGAACTTAGAACAACACACTATCTAATTCACTTAAACTTCTCATTGATAAAGCGTGGTGTTTAATGCTCAATCCTTCTCTGTGTGAGAGGAGGCTTATGCCCAGCAGTGGGACAATTAAAAGGCTGATGACGATGTTTTGTTTTAACGTACTTTGCAAAGAATCATCAAACTTCGGCTTCATGGACATAGCAGACGGGGGCTCCGCGTATTTCTCCGGTCTTGGACAGCGGTAGGACCCTCGTTGGCTGGTGTCCGGTATCGGGATGTCATCAGGCAGACGCAAGGTCTGGAGGGCGCGCGCTCGGCGGGTTAGGTTGACAGACATGAAGGGGAGATCTGTGATGGGGAAGATGAAGTGAACCATCATTAGATACACTATGATGCGCAATATGTCTTAAGTAAAGTACACATCACTACACTAGGTACGTACTAACGTAACTTAACATTGGGGCTAAGGTCTGATTGAAAAAATTCTAAGGGATGCCAGGGAGAGGTCTACATTTAGCACTGAACACTGAACAGTCTATAGCATCTTTGGTTTTATCACCCGCTACTGTGGCTTTATATGAGTGGGTAATTACGTTATGCTGTTATTAAGCAGTTCACATAGGAAACTTGCTACTATTTACCTCTAGAACAATACTTAGTCAAATATTCAGTCCTCTTCAGGTCCTTTATTTCATTTTCAATCGGCGTCGGGTCGATGTCCGTCGACATGTACTTCTTGGTGATTTTAGGATAATCCTCTTTGAACTGGCAACATTAATGGAAAGAATTAATAAACAGTAAGGTACGATTAGTGGTGAAGGAAAACATATAAAGGAAACCAGGACTCCTAAGATATATTTGAAATCACCAAGCCGCATTGAGCAAGCGTAGTGATTATCGTTTAATCGTTCTGGTGGAGAGGTGAATAGAAGCCTGTGCCAACGGGGAGACAATAAAAAGGCTGATGGTGATGAAAGTACTAGCAGCGGTTACAACCGCGCCCCATGGGAACTGCTCCGCGCACCCTGATTGAAAGTAGCCTACATGCTATACTGATAAGCAATATTGCTATCAAGTTTTATCAAAATGCATTCAGTAGTTTTTGTATGAAAACGGAATAGGCATCAATAAATACAAACCTTCGTACCTACCTAGTAATAGTAGGATTAATAAGATTTCTAGTGAGGCTTATAAATAGGTACCCTTTCAACAGCTCCCTTGTAGTATTCATGAGTCATAGGACAAAGCACGTCAGGATATTTGCGCGGTTCGTCCACAGCCTTGAGCGTGTCCCGGCTGAGGCCCACGATCAGACAGTCATCATCCACTGCCATGCGACGAGGGCTTTTACTGGAGAACAAATCGTCATCACGCTATTTCAATAACATAAGTAATGTTCCTTTAGATTTATATTTTCTGTTAAAAAGTCCATGTGTCCATGGAGTTTCTTGGCGGTTCTTCTCCATGAGACCAACTCTTTGGAACCGTGCAACTAGCTTGAAGTTTCGAAAGATGTTTTGTAGGCCTATTCCAAATAAAAAAAATACTTTGACTTATTAATAACAAAAATGAGCCGAAAGACCTCTGAATTGGGTGTTATCGTGACATGGTGAGATATGATCTTGCCTTAACGGATGCTTCTTTGATTGACGCGTTTTACCATAACGCATTTGCGTTTTGCCTACGTTGTGTCTATCTATAACCTCTTTACCCCAGTTACCTAGTTGTCAGACTTTCTGGCTTTTGAGGATTCGTCGATACACTCATCCACGAACTGGTTGCGCCAAGCTTTTGTCTGTCGTTATGGGTGTTGTAAGTACGTGTACTTAGGCACGAGCTGTCTTATGCTACAATAAAATATAATTACCTACTATAATGTTAAGTAGGGACCAGGTCTCCACATAAAAACTCATCCTTCTTAAGCTCGTCGATTCAAACTCGGACTGTCTAAGACGACCCGCTGACCCCGTTTTTTTACTAAAAATAGGCCTATAAAAGCCTTTTCCACGATTCCAAGGATCTCATGCAGAAGAACCGGAGAGAAAGTTCGTAGATAATCTTTACAACAGGTTCTTTGACAAATGAATTAGTAGGCGAAAACTTACGGTTTGATCTTTTTGTGATAATCCACCATATACACGGACCGATATTCTATTTCACCGTCGAAGACAGACATTTTGTAAATTAAAATCTATTAAAAAAACTTTTAAAAATATTTTCACTCGCTTTTTCGCAATGTATTATTTGTCACAAGTCTGACATTTTCGGAAGCTTTCCAAAAGTGAAAACCTATTTGGAGACCGAACTTTACTATTGTATGAAGGTACGTTTTGAATGTCAACATGTCAACTGATAAATGATGATCAATATGATATGAGCGCTTACACACTGGCGGATTTTGTTGTGCGTGTACAATATATCGCTTATGAAAGAAATTGTTGACTATTTTTTTGTGTGGTATGGTAATAGGTGCATTGGCGCGCAGAAAATAATTATTACAGGTAATAAGCACTTGCCATGTTTTTGATGAGAGAGCTTAAAAATTAAAATGAATAAAGAATTCTTCCTATTTTATAGACATCCTTGGTTCACGATACCTATTTATACACACTATTTGTGTGACCAAAACGCTTTATTTTTTATATTATTAATTTAATGCTTTATTTATATGTTTCAAGCAGAGTCGTTTGTCTAACTAAAGAAAAAGGTCTCTGCACACAGTGGGCGCGGCGCGGCGGGACGGGACGGCGACGCCACACAGAGCCGTCCCGCTCGACGCGACGCGACGCGACGATCTAGTAAAATTTGACGCGTCGCCGTCCCGTCCCGCCGCGCCGCGCCCGCTGTGTGCTAAAACCTATATTGTCTTGCGATTTTGGCGGCAACACAAAAACTTTTAAATTAATCTATTAACCTTGCTCCGCAGATAGAATAATAGAAATAAAAACGCAAATCATTTAAATATAAATTTATAATAACTTTATTACTATACATTAATGGTGTGCATGACAAAATAACTGGTATTCCTCAATAATAATAAAACAGTTAATAATTCTTACATTCCTACGCATTGTCAAAATAGCGTAGACATTCCCAAAAAAACGGAACAATTTTTAGTCACTTTTCGAAAACTGTAGATGGCAACACTCGTTTAACGACTGTCAAAATTTTCCAATAACTTTAATCAATTCTTTTCTCTCACAAAAAGTCCTTAAAAAACGTATTATACTGACTAAAAATCGCTCCATTTAAACAAGACTTTATCATTCCAAACATAAACTTAAAATTGAAACTTCTTACTATTAGGGCGGTCACGCACTCACGTACGCGACAAAAAAAACGCAAGACGTCACATGCATATATACAAAACATGTTACATGGCATCGGGATAACATTTAAATCAATTATAAGCTCTCTTTATATGTAGCAAAATTCTATACACGTATTTTAGCTGGATAAAATATCTCCAAGTTTACCAGCTAACACAAAATATATCCTAATTCTATCGATATAAGGTTCATTTTGTATTAGCAGAGTGAAACTTGTGGATATTCTACCTGGCTTTATATTCTCTATACATTATGATAAAACTAACTACATTCAGTCAGTCATCTTGTTATCTACACGTTACTGCTTTGATTATTTGCAAGTTACCAAAATGTTTTTAAGGAACCTCTTTCACATCACTGAAATAAATTGTCCTGCCCAGTGGAAAATGATTAACTTTTTTTCGTTTTTGCAAAATAATCAAAGCAGCCACGTTATAACTATGAAACACAATAAGCCCACGACAATAACACATAGACAATCTGCATCACAGATGTAAGTTTAGGCTTAAATCGGTTATTTACAATTACACATCGTTAATAATAATAAATAGACGCAAACTTGCGATTAATCGCAGATATGCAAGACTAGTCGCAGGTTTACAAGACCGCCTTATTTAGAGAAACAAAATACAAAATCAATTAATAATTTTTTAGGTGGTTTAAGAGCGGCATTGAGGCACACAAAGTGTTGAAATGATTACGATCTTTATAGCAATAATCTAAAGTTCATATTT